>NC_080053.1:8830314-8907814 GCF_026212465.1 Amaranthus tricolor | reverse complement strand
GAAACTTAGCTTAAGGTGTTAAAACCAGTTCATAAATACCCCTTAATGTCTACCCATTACTCTCACAACTTTTATATGTATTTATTTATTTATTTATTTATTTATTTTATTTATTTATTTTTTTTATAGCCTATTGACTTATGCGTATAACACTAGAATAGAACTCCCGCTCTGATACCAGTTGTAACATCCCGAAAAAACTCGGATCGTTAAAAGAGAGATTTTTTTATATTTTAAAAGAAAACCAAGCAGGACCCGAGTTAAACCAAGATGTCATAAAAGAATGAGAAAACGAAATTTTTAAAGTTAAAACTTGCGGATCGAGTTCTACTAGAGTTATTGTAGATTAATTAGTGATATCGTAGTCTTAGCAGCGGATAAACGATATGAAACCAAAAGTCCAAGGAGTACATCTCGAGAGCGAAGTCACCTCTTGAATAAATCCATTTCTAAAAACTAATAAAGTTCGAAATTAAAATCCTTCCGTACTCTATCTCTTTTATTCTTCAGATGTAATCCTTACTTCCCAGCCTGCAACTTAACTCACTGCTAGTTATTAACCCCGAAAGGAAAAACAACATCATCGTAGGATCGTTAAGATCAAAGGTACACGTCAGCAAAAACATCTCTTATAACATTAACATTAACATTATAGCATAAAGAACAATGACAACTTACCATACGTCGGCTACAGTTCAATATTTAATTTTTAATAAATTTCAAATGATTCATTGAGTCAGTCAGCCATACTGCTGTACTTTTCCGGCCATACTGCCGAACCAAACCCCAAACTTCCGGAGTAAGGCAATACATTAGGGGGAGCTAACCCCTAAGCAAGTCTTTACCATAGGCAACACGCCTTACTTCGGTGCCTATGGTTAAGTATGCATACCCCCGCGGTGGCTCATAATGCCCCCACAAACCGCGAGTAAAATCTTTCCACCAATCGACGTCATACTACGTCTACTTTAAAGTTAGTGAGGTCATACTACCTCTACTCATCAAGTTATTGAAATATATCTCTTGAATAAGAAAGCATAAAATCACCTTCACAATTTATTCAATATATTATTATTATTATTATTCCTTTATAACAACCAATCCACGATGTACAAAATTTTACTGCGTGTACGTACGTTAAGAAGGCAAAAGCAAATCTTAAATGAACCTATCAACTTCCCGTCACGAATCGACTTCCTACACGATTCAATCGTACATACGGGAATAAGCATATATTCACACTTTCTCAAACCACAACCAAGGCGCACACACACACACACATCTAACATCAAGCCACACTTGCAAACAATTCATGATCACACAACATACTTCATCACAACATAACATCAAATAAAATTCAGATTTAGTATTCTGTCCAGAACAGTATGTTAACACTGCCAAACTGAAATTCCGACTTCACCGTTGCATCCAGAAGGCGTCAAAACCCCCGGGTACCAATTTTCATATTCATAATGTACTCTAAGTATTTTTAACATATTTTCAAGTCAAAAAGTGTCCCAAAAAATATTTTTTTACCATTTTTTAACCCTACGGGATTCACATAAATTCATCAACAAATGAATTCCAAATGGTACATTGCCTATCAAATATTAATGACCAAATTTATATAATTCTTATGAACCATCTTTGAGATTAAATTCATTGTTCAACAATAATTTCTTTATAATATTTGTATATTTTTTTTTTCTCGAGCAAAATTATAAATTTCTCATATTAGCCAATAAATTAAATATCTTTTCCACCAAATATAAAAAAACACACACACATTTTTTTTTACATGAACATTCATATTTATATATAAATTTTAAAATCACCCATCACACAAACCAATCCTATTCTTCACATATATGCATATCTAAAAACTCTAAAAAGAAACATTCTTCATCAATTTAGATAGAAAAATACATCCCAAAATCATACATGAAATTTTAACTTCATGAATTATAAGATAACACATATAACAATCATAGAAGTTTAAATTAAAACTTAAGAATCAACATAGATTAAGAATTACACTTACAATTGTAAAGGAAAACACCAAATGATGAAGGGTAATGGAGTTAGGAATGTGGATTAGGAGGAATTTTGAGAGGATATGTTTTTTTTTTGTCCTTGGAAACTTTAGAAATGAAAAGATGTCAAAATAAAAATGATTAAGGAATTAAGAAGGGTTAATTATATGGGATTAATGCCTTGATCCTTCATTACCCTAAGGGAGTTACAAGCTCCACCAAGAGTCCCATAGGACCGGCCACCTTCCCTCCTATTTTCTTTTTTTTTTTTTGAAAATAAAAGATGGGCTAAGAAAAAATTTGGGCCCAAATAATTCTAATTGCCAAAAAGGATTGCAATTCTCATGACCAAGCCCAATAAATATATATATAGAAATAATATTACTAGTGAATTATTAAATATATCGGGAAGAAAATATTGGGAAAATATCGGGGTGTTACAGACTACCCCCTTAAAAAGGTTTTGACCCCAAAACCACACTTATCATAACACATAACCACAAAACAAGTAAAACAAAGTTAATCACTATACACACATACACAAAGCAACCCAACACATGAATCGCGCAAAAATCCTATCGCCTTCCACCCCCCTTAACGAAGTTACGTCCCCCTAACTTACTAACCTGAGAGAAAAGGTGAGGATACTGCTCTCGCATGGAGTCTTCCGTCTCCCAGGTTGCCTCTTGTGAGCGGTGATTGGACCGAGACCCCTATTTCGAGCCTTCTTCTTCCCAAATACTGTTTTTTACCCTCCCGGTATTGTCCGATTCACGAAAAGAGTCCGCCGGCTGTAAAAGATAGGTAAACTCGCAACAAAAAAAAACAAAATAATTATGAAATCCGCACAACACTTGGAAATCAAGAGGCCATCCATGTCAGGCACCCTTCCGCGGGGAGTTTCGACGGGATGCGGTGCAATTTCCGCTTACACGAACGCACCGATCCACGCCTCTTTCAAACAATTCATTCGTATGCGCATTGACCCGCCTCAATGGGTGCTAACTTTCGAGTGACCGTAAATTCGAGGTCGGGACCCGATTGCGAGTTATATTTTTAAAAATAAAATTACTTCCAAGGAGTATATTACCATAATCACTGAAATGCCTTTTGCTCAAGTGTAGCGGAATGAATTCGCAAATAAAAAAAATAAAAAAAATAAAAAAAAAGAAGGGAAAAAGGGGTGCAACACGAGGACTTCCCAGGAGCTCACTATCCTAGTACCACTCTCGCCCAAGCACGATTAACTGAGGAGTTCTGATGGGATCCGGTGCATTAGTGCTGGTATGATCGCACCCGTTCATTCACCGTAACAATTTGTTTACATGCGCATTGCTGCCAAAAAAAAAATCCAGAGCATTCCAAAGCTCGTAAATTCGCTACTGAGACCCCTATTTCGAGCCTTCTTCTTCCCAAATACTGTATTTCACCCTCCCGGTATTGTCCGATTCGATAAAGAGTCCGCTGGCTGCCAAAGCCAGGTGAACTCGCAACAAAAAAAGACAAAATATTTTTGAAATCCGCGCAACACTTGGAAATCAAGAGGCCATCCATGCCAGGCACGCTTCCGCGGGGAGTTTTGACGGGATCCGGTGCAATTTCCGCTTACACGAACGCACCGATGCACGCCTCTTTTGAACAATTCGTTCGTATGCGCTTCGACCCGCCTCAATGGGTGCTAACTTTCGAGTGCCCGTAAATTCGAGGTCGGGACCCGGTTGCGAGTTATATTTTTAAAAATAAAATTACATCCAAGGAGTATATTACCATAATTACTGAAATGCCTTTTGCTCAAGTGTAGCGGAAAGAATTCGTAAATAAAAAAAAAAGAAGGGAAAAAGGGGTGCAACACGAGGACTTCCTATGAGGTCACCCATCCTAGTACTACTCTCGCCCAAGCAAGCTTAACTACGGAGTTCTGATGGGATCCGGTGCATTAGTCTTGGTCGTATCCTTCTGGATAATTTGGTTCATAATTATAATTACTAATCGAAGGTGTTGTTGATATCGAGGGAGTTGAGGTGGCCTTTCTTTTGGAGCTAGAACCTCCCAATGATTTTGCCACTTTAGTAACTTTTTAGAGACTTTTTTCAAAAAAGAAGACATGATAATATTGAAATAATAGTAGAATTAAAAAATAAATAAATAATTAATAGACTAATTATGTAATTAACTAAATTAAGAAATTATTAAAAGACTAATTATGTAATTAAGAGAATAATTGTGTAATTAAGTAGAAAGAGTAGGAGAAGAGATGAGTTGTGAATGAAAATGATTGAAAGTGATGTGTATTTATAGGAAAATTTACAACAGCTATAAAACGGCTAGTATAACGGCTTTTTTTCCGGTCCGGTTCCAAAGAACCGCTGGGCCGGTTCACCCGGACTGGTCCGGTTCCGGTTCCATGGAACCGTTGGGCCGGTTCACCCGGATCGGTTCCGGTTCCGGTTCCATGGAACCGTTGGTCCGGTTCACCTGGACCGGTTCCGATTCCAAGGAACCTGTGGTCCGGTTCCGGCCCGCGGTTCTTAGGTCCGATTCAAGCAATTTTTTTTCGGCGGTTTCACGGTTCCGGCAACTTTTTTTCCTTCAGTATCACAGTACCGCGGTTCGGGCCGGTTCGGAACATGTCGCGAACGGTTCCGGTTCCGGTTTCAAGCGGTTCGGGACCGGTTTAGTTCCGGATAACCCACTCCGTGGCCATCCCTAATTCACACATTAAATTTATCTTTTTTTTTTTACTTATACATTTCTCTTGTTCTATTAAACTTTTTGATGGGACAGAATGAGTAATTGAGAGTTGCAAGACTGAACGAGTCTTCAACTAGTACCCCTGTTCATTTTCTGTTGAAGTAGAGGAGTACTCCTAATTTGCTTTGTATTTTGTGAACTAAAAACTCCTTTTTGGGTACTGTAATTTGATTGATTTTTATACAAATGTGATCCAAAACCCAAGACTAAAATAGACAAAAACCCATGTGAGGATATTCATATGCATCAAAGTTTCAGCTATATCAAATCCAACTTAGTTGGGGTACTTTCCTACACTTGTCAGATCCCAAATTCCGAAAATAGATATTGAAAGATTCAACTTTGTTGCTTCATAATCATTGTTGAAGATTTTTCACTGGTTTGTCACTATCATTTTTTTGGTTTAACTTTATTTGAGTTTGCATTGTTGAATTTAACAAAATATACTCATTTCTTAACTACCCGAATGATAAAAGGTGATTATTGATCCTACTGGTGGAACTTCTGAGCTTGATATCCCAAGAGAATATTACCCAGTTTGCGAGTTCTTTCTTTTGGTAATTTTTACTCTTAATAAAGAATCTTTGTTAGTTAAGTTTTTCATCGACATTCTGTAGATTTTGTTTGTTAAGTCATGGTTACAGAAGAAAACCTAGAAGGTAAATTGAATTGGGTCATAGTCAGGTACCATTGAATCGGGTCAAAATGTTAGCGAAAGAAATGCATAGGAGTTTTGTTGTTGGGCTGGTGATTGTGTATGGAGTTAGTCAGGGTTTGGGAGGAGCCCTTTATCGTGTCGGTACGGAGTATTACATGAAGGATGTGCAGAAAGTGCAGCCATCTGAAGCTCAGATATATCAAGGGTTTACTTCAATTCCTTAGATGGTTAAGCCTATTTATAGTCTCCTGACAGTTGTGATTCCTGTTCTAGGCTATCATAGAAACCTTACTTCATTGTTGCAGGTATTTTCTGTTTTTTGTTTTGTAAATAAATTTTGTTTGGTTATTTATTCCAATCGTTAAAGTTCGCCGCCCTTTTCATTTTATCGCTACCTTTTTTTAATGAAATTACTAAATGTCCTTAAATCTATTTTTAATTATAAAATCAACCATCATTATTACTAAACTAAATTTATAATTAATAATTAAAATAAAATAAAAAATATTAATTTTATTAAAGAAAATAATATTTTAAAATCGGAAAATAAACCTAATTACATGTTTTGTGTTAAAATTTGATACATGATCACTCTTTTAGCCAAAACTTGTGATAGGAAACTCACATTGCTGCAATGTTTGTGACATTATAACCTACACTTCAAGATCTTTCCAATGATATACTATATGCCCAATTTCGATACCGAGCGAGAAATGACGATCGTTTAAAGTTTGTTTGTGTTGAAATTTGATACATGTTCAATGTTTTGGGCATAATTTTTTAAAGAAAAATTGTATTAATGCAACGATTGTGGCATTAGAATCTAGACTTCAAGAGCTTTCCAAGAACATATTATATGCTCAATTCTGACAATCGAGCGAAAAATGACGACCGTTTAAAGTTTGCAGTGATTTCTAACATCCAGTCATGCGCGACCAGACCGCGGTATGGTCACGTAAAATGCATGACCGGACCACGGTGGAGTCGCATGTTTTACGCGACCATACCTTGGTCCGATCGCGCGTTTTACGCGAACATACCGCAGTTTGGTCGTGCGCTTTACGCGACCATACCGCGGTCCGGTTGCACGTGACTAGATGTTCAAAATCTCTGCAAACTTTAAATAGTCGTCATTTCTCTCTTGGTTGTCGGAATTGGGCATATAATATGTCGTTGGAAAAGCTCTCGTGTCTAGTTTCTAATGACGCAAACCTTTCATTCATACGGTTTTTTTGAAATTAACGATTTTTAGTTTTAGCTTGTTTTAATTCAATGAGTGTTCGGAGAGAGTTTTTAGAGAGATATTAGAGATTGAAGGTTTGAAAAATAACCAGGAGCAATCCTGAAAATTTAATATATATAAGGGGTGACGACAAAATGAAAAGGGCTGCGAAGTTTAATAATACCCTATTTGTTTTATAGTAAACAATAGTTATTAGAAAGTTGATTATCTTTGCTTTCTATGTTATGTGAAATGAGATGATGGTTCTGCCATTTCTAAGCTTAGTATTTAGAAACATAGCTGAGAGTCTGAGAGTAGTTCACCAATCACTGTGACTGTTGCTTGTATACTTGTGTCAAAACAATGATCTTTTAATGTATAAGTTCACACTTTTATACTATGTTTGGATAGAAAATTAGAAGAGAAAAGAAAGGAAGGGGAGGGAAAGGAAAGGAAGGGGAGGGAAAGAGAGGGAAAAGACTCCATTGTTTGTACATGAAGGAAGAAAGGAGAAAAGAAGGAAATTTCATTTTCCTTCCAATTATTTCCTCTTATGGAGAGGACGTTAATAAAATAAAGGGACTTAATCCCTCCAAATCCTCTCCGTTCCTTTTTGCTATTCAAACAAGGGGATCTCTAACCCTTCAAAAATCCGAATCCATTCCCTTCTTTTCCCTCTATTTCCTTCCATCCGAACAAGGCCTTAAAATATAACTGGAGTAAAATTTTTTTATCACTTCTTATGTCCTACTTGAAGTGTCATATTTGTGGGGGCTATTATTCTGAGGATGAAATGGATGATCAGGTGTTATGAGATATTAGAAAAAGGAAAAAGGACAAAAAATTTGGAGCTTATGAGTAATTTGGAGCTTTAATATCTTTCAGAAACATTACTCTTTCACTTTATACTGAGTACTGACCATTGTTAGTTATAGTGATTTAAACTGCTTAATCTTGTCCAATGGTTGCTGAAGGTCCAGGGTTAAGGTTTCTATTTCATTTTAATGTGCATTTTAGTATCTTCAATGCCTATAAAGGTCTATAGAGTATAGACCTTCTGAGAGTGATGGTTAGTATGTAAAACAATAGATCATCAAGTATGGCACATCAGATTAACTTTAATGCCATTCATCTGCTGCTTCCTCCCTTAATTCACCTTCTGTCTTCTGAGGCAGAAAATCCAATCTTTACAATGCCTCTAACCACATTCTAAGAATAATTTTCTAGCTAAAGGTTGTTTCGCATTTAATAAGTTCTTTCTCGAAAGTAATGATACAAAAGCATAGAAAGTGGCAGCTTCCATAAATTGCTGTGGTAGTAGTAATAGAAAAAAATTGCGGATATTGTTATGATTGTGGTGACGGCCACGATGTCACGGACACGACACCTCGTGGTGTTATGACTTGTTTTGCGGACATCACAATGTGAATTGTTAACATTAAAAAATCTACTTTATAATAATTGCCAACATATTAGTGATAATTGGAGATTTGTTGTAGTATATGACGAAAGAAATGATTATGTGATTGCATCAGAGATGTTCAATAGCATGCTTGAAGTAAATACCATTTAAGAATTAGCAACGTGTGATTTAAAAATTGATACTCAAGAATCTTTAAATGTTGATCATATGAATTCATGTGCAAAAAGTAAGTTGGGTTCTAAAGGCCTTGTTCATATGGATGGTGATTTGGTTAATAGTGTGATTGATGACATGATTGAAAATGATTTAGTTAAAAATCATGAATGTATTGTGGCAATTGAACCTGAAAATTTATTTTCAAAATATAGGAAAATTCTTGAAGTTCATTCCATTCAAAGTTCTATTGTCCAAACTAAGAATCTGCTAAGAGCAACTCATCAATGGTACGTACAAAATGTGAGAGTGTTGTGGAAATTGGTACTTTGTCAAGAGTGCAATCAAGCTCCAAGACGGTTAAAAGAAGATGTAAGATGTACAAGAAAAAGAGAAAACTTTGGGCAGAATATACTAAAAAAGTGCTTGACCCACCTTGGTTGTTAAAAATCAAGAAACGGAACATTTCTATGCATGTTTTTAGTTTTATTTATGAAGTGGTGAATAAGTACAATAAAGATGCCTTGTTACTTGATCATTATCAGTAATCCGAGTCTCACAATGTTACTTTTAAAATTCAAGCAAGTGTTGGGAAAAATGGAGGTATTGTATCACAATTTTCAACGCAAATGATGTTGCTTGCTCATTTATTGGCAAAGAAGATTCAACTAATAATGAGTTTCAACTCTAGTGCTCAAACTCATTTGGCATGGAATCACAAATTACCGATATATGTGGGGTTTATGTTGACAAGGTCTTATGGTAAAGAGATGCAAGATATTGATCTTACATCATTTCTCACTATTTTGGGCATTTTTCTGTAGTGTTTAGTTTTAATTAAAAGTTGTCTTGTATTTTTGTTTAGATTTCTTAACATAGACTTAAGGACAAGTCTTTTGAAGGGGGAAAAGTATGTTATAGGTACATTTGATAGTAAGATTGTAAATAGTTATAAGTGGATGTTTGTGTTAGTCTTAGACTCTTAGTAGTATAAAAGGGGACATAAGGGTGTATTAGAGTTTATGAAATAAAATGATTTAAAACAATATTCTTCTCTTTTTTGAATTTCTTTCTCTTCTCCTTCTCTTTCCTATTCATACGGTTGCTTGAGTTTTAACAACCATAACATATATCTATTAAAGCTTATAAAAGCCCTTTCAGAACCTAATACCCTTTAAAAATTAGATAACATTGGCTAATATGTTGAAAGAATAGCTTATAATGGTTGTTACGCGATGATATCACTACAGGATACATAACGGGGTTTTTTGGTTTGGTAAGCTCAAAATCCGTTAATGAAGCGGTTGTTATGTAAAGTCTTTTTTGGGCTTCTTTTGCTGATGTTGATGAACAAGTCTATCGGATTTCAATCAAACTTATCTACAGTGTCATTACAATGGTCTGATGTCTATACTATACAAGGGTTGAGGTCATGATCAATTAAGTCATAATAGTTTGCTTTTTTATGCTGTCAATCTTTTAAGTCAAAATATATTTGATTTTTATGCTAAGCTTAAGTAATAAGCAGTGGTAGTTTTGTTGAGTGATTACTTTCTTGACAACAGCACTCTAACAAGGCTTCCATCAAAGGCACTGTAAGAAAAAAGGTAATTTAATGGGATGTATAAAGGTTACTTTCAATAGCTTTTCTAGTTAACACAATAACAAGTAGAGGACAATCCTTTGAGATATTGACTAGTCTATTGCTTTTCCTAATCTTTTTTGCTCTATCCGTTTTAAGGGTACCGACACTTAGTTGCGAAACATTCAGCAAACAGTTTTGAATGTTTCTCTTTCCAATTTCTTATATCAAGCTCTTATACTTTTTCTAGATAATCAGAACCTTTGATCTTGGTAGACCAGTTCATTGGTTTATCATTCTTCAGACTTTATCTCATCAAAAGGCTGAACAGTTTGTTAGATGCAGAAAAGTGAAAATAGATATTGAAAGAAAATTGTTGATATGTCAATTACTGTCAAACTTTCGTTTGATGATACAAATTTGGCTGATCAACTAATTTTTGGATCTCTCGAAATAAAAATAAGCTTCCAGCTGCCAGAGAAATGTCTGAGACACACTAATCTCCAAATAAATTGCTTGCAAATTTTTTGCCATATCGCTTCCTGTAGTAACATAATAATTATTGTGGACCGATTACTTACCCTTGGATTGGATCATTGGAACTCTGAATTCTAAAGGTTGTTTGAGGGAGCTATATCTAACAATATGACCCTTCTGTTAACCCCATCTCAACCGGGATTTGCTGCATGGCACATTAAATCCAATCTATCTTGCAGTCACAAAAAATTGTCGTATTCTCTTTGTCTTTTATATACTTAGTTCAATTGTCATCTGTCGATGATTGGCCATTCTTTGTATTACCAACTGAAAGAGCATGTTTGTAATCGTTAGTTTCATTGTGCAACTAAATCAATTTTTGTGTTGGCTTCAGGTGTTCTTGGCACAGCGCCCATGCTGTTTTTATGTTTGTACAAGAAGCTACATCTCCTGTTGGCAGTGCTATCTATGACAGTAAGTAGTGCAGGGGCTGCAATAGCAGATGTGACTGTTGATGCTTGTGTGGCACACAACTCTAATAAGTATCAGCATCTTGCTCCGGACATGCAAAGTTTATGTTCATTTAGTTCTTCTACTGGAGCGCTCCTAGAATTCTTTCTTAGTGGTATCTTGGTTCACTTCATTGGCTCAAAGGTGCTTTTTATACTTCAAAGTTCTATCATATATGTCTATACATACATATTTTAAGCAGCAAAAACTTTGCCTAATAACATACCTTTCACGTGACCAATTCCCTATTTTGAACAAAAGGGGGCCTTTGGATTGCTAACGATCCCATCATCACTTCTATTTCTGGCTGGAATCCTACTTCATGAACCTCAAACTGTGAACTTCTCTTATAAACAGGTATTCTTTTTATCAATCTCTCTGAAAGTTTCCTCTCTGGAGGCCCAACCAAATGTAGTTATTTATAAAAAAAAAAAAAGAATAACGTTATTTTTGCTTGGATGCGCATGTAACTAACTCCTTAATCACGCATGCTTTGCAAAATAACACTCATTTTCATTACTCTTCAAACTGCACCCTAATCTTGCTCTTTTTGTTCGATATTCATCTCTAATCAAATATCGGGTAGGTGTTTATCATATATCAAGTAGGTGTTTATCAAAATAAGCAACCAAAATGAGTGTTATTTCGCAAAGTGTGCGTGATTAAGGAGTGAGTTATGTGCGTGATTAAAAATTAGTGTTATTTCTTTTTTTTTTTAAATAATTTACATTGGGTTGGGCCTTTTAAGAGGCATCTCTCAGAGAGACCGTATCTCAAAAAAGCTACTAATAATTTATTTTTGAATCAGGTTGGTCAAAAGTTCCAAGATGCGATCAGAGCCATGGGAAACACTCTGAAATAGCCAAATGTATGGCGACCATGTCTATATCTGTGCCTCAGCAATGCTTTGAGTCTCAACATCTACGATGGAATGTTTTATTGGTATACTGATTCAGAAGCAGGTCCTCATTTTTCACAGGTATGATTTATGTTATAGTTCATGTATGTGCCTACTTTATATAAACACTTGCTATTTGCTTTTTCTCAATAACTAGGAGAATGTCATAGATAATTGCTATCAAGCATAAATGGATGACAGGAGAGTTGGGTATGAACTGCTATGCTCTATGAACAGCTTAATTGGATCCTTAATCTAAGAACATCTAGCCTTTAAGGATTTTGGTAGGCATTCTTGGATGTCATCATAACCTTGTACAATATTCTGTTACCCCGGTGTCATTAATTGCTCCCACCTTGTGGGGTTTGGAGGGTTGATGTAAGCAACTTTACCCTTGTAAATGATGATGAAGAGGCTGATCTGTTTGACCCTTAATAACAAACATCATTGCAGTTTAGCATAAATAAGAACTGCACATGATTTAATAAGTCATTTTAATATTGTCAATTATAATCTGAAACCAAAGAATTATAAATCTTTGGCTTATCGGAATATGGGACCATTATCATCTAATCCTTGTGCTTTGAGAAAAATTTTCTGCAATAACATATTCTTTATTCTGAACTTCGCTCTTTTGGCCCGACTTCCCCTGGTCTGAGCTCACTACAACTTGTTTTGATCGGTAATACATCAAAACTTGTTTTGACAAGGCGAAAAGAAAATGTGATATAGTAACTGGTACATTTCTTACCTCCACCCGGATTTTGCAGGAATTTGTGGGCTACATTCTTGCCATTGGTTCAGCTGGTGCCATACTAGCAGAGCTCTTTTGTACCAGTCCGCCTTGAAGGATCACCGATTTCGGGCTCTATGTTTCTGGAGTCAGCTGTTCTTAGGTTTCTCGGGGATGCTTGATTTGTTGCTTGTCTTACAATTGAACTTAAAGCTTGGCATACCAGATCATTTATTCGCAGTTCTCGATGAGTGCACAAACCAGTTTGTTGTAAGGCTCAAATATATGCCACTACTCATTCTCAGTGCCAAGCTTTGTCCTCCAGGAATCGAAGGCACCTTTTTTGCTTTAATCATGTCTATTGGTAACATGGGGTTGTTCTCTTCTTCATGGCTCGGAGGTATCTTACTACACAGTTTGAGAATTACTCGAACCCAGTTCCACAATCTATGGGTTGCAATTTTGATCCATAACATAGCCAGAATCTTCCACTTTTGTTCATATATTTAGTTCCAAGGACCGACCCCAACTCTTCCGTTCTTCCATCTAACATCTTACATACAGATCAAAACTGCAAAAACTATGGATGATGATAACATCGAGTTAGTATCCCTGGTGACCAGCGTTGATAGAAGATGATTTTCATCCGCTTTTGTTTCAAGTTTTAGAAAAGAGTTGGTCATAGTAAATACTCTTTTTACTAGTAGGAAACATAGCTTTAGAGCAGCAGATGATAGACACAGCCATTACCCGTTTTGATTCTTTTGTATCTACAAAAATTTCCCATTATATATTTTGCCATCAAGGTTATTTATAACTTTCTGTTGTAACAATGATCTCATACAGATACTGATTTATGTTGATAACTACATATAATACCGGTTTTATTCTTTGCTAGATAGCTTACATTTGAATACTAGTTTGCTGATGTTGAAGGAGAATTTGTGTTTACTTGGCCTATATTACTCGGATTCTTTGTTTTATTTAAGTGCAAGCAGTGTAAATGGTCAGAGTCACAATAACAGTCACAAAGCGGCTTTTGCGGTCCCAATAATCTGCAACGTTTTCAGATAATACCCAAAATATGAAGACTGTTCTTGCCAATTGTACATCTAATGTTGCTCGCTAGGTAACTATTCATTTGTACAATATTCAAGATAAATCCCACATTCACAAGCAAGAAAAGCAATGCTACAAATGACAGAAATCTGTCAGCCGGTTGAAATTTTTATAACTTCAAATATTTTGATATTATCATTGTATCATCCTATCCAGATGCTACAATGGATACAACATATCACAATCTCGAACTTTTGCCAATATAAACATTGTTCTTACTAAGAGACTGCTTAAGCAATGCAAATAAAATCTACAGTTCTTCACACCAAAAATCATAAGGAGTTTCATTTACTCTATTCGTTGAGCCAATTTCTTGAGTCGTTGGAGTGTCTTCTGTTTGATCCACTGCCGATCACAAGGCAGGTACGCTTGAATTGAATGGTCATAACTACAGGTATAAAACAAGATAAAAATTATTCCCAATCAAAAAGAGAATGTTATTTTGAATAGAATAGAATGGATTTTTTTGGCAGTTCTAAGGCATTGAAATGTCGAATCAAAGGTGTCCCCGTTATATGGCTAAATTGAATGAAACACAAAGCTGTTGCAGGTGCCAGATAAAATCCTAACAGGTAAAGATAACATAGCAAATAGAACATAGAACAAAAAATAAGATGAAAAGCCTACATGCCCGTCAAATTAGGAAGAGAGACCTACACTAAAGCACTCATGTCTGTGAGCCCATCAATGAAATTGTAAAGATCATTAATATCATAACTTATGTTTCGGATAGTAGGATTTATTTCCTTTAGCTTCCTCTCATACAAAGCACAGATACCTGCATGTAAAGATGCACAAGTAAACACAAAAAGATTTTAAGGTAAATCATTTAGCAAATACTTTGAAATCTTACGCTAGAGGTGCTATGGTCAATAGAAACGAATTGGCGTTCAACATACATTTGTGTTCTCTTCGGCCTCTCCAAACATTTTGTTTACGTGACATCAGTGGCAAGGTGAAACATTTTGTTGCTATCACTATCACTAATTACTAGGTTTCAGGATTTCACTGGTTCGTGCTATGTACTACTTTCGTGGTGGCAGATTCTGTTAGTCGTTTAGTTGCTAGCATAGGCAGGTACTTTTATCTAGGATTCTCAGACCTTACGTTTACTTAATTTTCTTAATTCTAACAAATGTGGTAATCATCTTCCTCTGAATCCCCTCCAAAAGTAAAAGAGGGAAGAAAAACCTCATTGTGGGAGTCAAAAAGGCATCAAATATTTAGCAAACACCCCTCAGTCTCTTTGAGTCAACTCATTTTCCTTTAAGGTATGTTTGGATGCAAGGAAATGGAGGAAAAGGAAGGGAAGGAACTTAAAAGGATGATGAATCTCTTGTTTGGATAAGAGAATAAGGGAAGGGATTTTGAAGGAAGAGATTAGTAGGGATTTGATAGATGATTTTTGTTAAAGTATCAATCCTTTAAAAGTTTGAAAGATTTAAAGGGAAAACTCTCATCTTCCTTCTTTTCCCTTCCCTTCCCTCCTAAACAAACAAAAATTATTTCCTTGCATTTCTCTTCTCTTCCTTTCCCTTCCCTCCCTTCCCCTTTCTTTCTCTTTTCACTAAAATTATTATCCAAAGATAGTGTTAATGAGAGATCCTTTTTGAGGGAGTAGTGAAAACTTAAGGGGGCAGAACAGTAAAAAAGGCAATAGTTAACCTAGAAAAAGCCTACTACTTTATTACTTGATTTTTAGAAATTATTTGACTTGATTAATTGATTGACAAAAGTTAAAACTGATTAGGGCCTCATAAAAATATTGGTTTAGCTTAAACAAAAAGATCTCACACTATAATCTGTAAAAGCAGCCAAAAGTCAACCTACCGTCCATGGCTTGACTTATTGACTGATAATCCATAAATGTCCTAGTTGCTCTGTTGTGTGATGTTTGCATTAGAATAATTGTATGCCTGTTGTCCTGCAGAAATGGTGAAATTCATTGACACAAAACACTCCAAATCATCAGGAAATTGAAGTCTAAAAAACAAAGAACCAGAGAGGATAGGGAACAGGAGCACAAATCAAGTAAAACGCAGGCAGCCCAAAAACAACTAAAACCCTCTACCCATATTCAAAGCTCATAGTAACACTAATCTCTAAGGCAGCTACAATAGCTGAGAAAAAGTAGAGAATTTTATCCTAATACAATTGAAGTTCAATGAAGAAGAAGATAATGTAGATGTGCAGCACCACGCATGCACAAAAGCATCACAGCTCTACACCACATCTTCAATTTAACAATAAAAGTTGCAATACAATAACTAACATTGTGTAAAAATGTGATAACGGTTGCGATCGTGGTAACAAAACAATAGCGATAGCAGAAGTGATGTAGTTATCATTACACCTAAATATCATTCAAAACCACAAAATATACTTGATAAAGACCACAGCGCGGTTTTTTTACACCTTACAAAGCAGGAAATGTCGATTCGTTTTTGTGGAAAACCTTTACCACGCGGTCGATGATGTGATGTGATGCGATGCGGTCTTGTTTCTACATTATGTTAAGTAACGGGCACTCTGGCAGAACATATTAAGTTCACATTTGCTTGGTCAGTCCTATACTCGTCTCTCGGCTTTTTTCTTTTCTTATTCACTCGGCTACAACCGTAATCCTTTCTCTCACTTCCTCATTGGCAATGGTGAGTCCTCATCTCATTCCTTTCCCTTGCCTTATTTCACCCCTCATAATAATTAACAGTCACACTTTCACTCACCTCTCACAACATTCTCACTCGCATAATCTCATATTTGTTCTCAAAAACGCCCAAAACAAGCAAGATAACCCATCAGCAATAGTCATCCGTCTAGGAATGGAATCTCACAACTCACAACTAAGGTCTTACATCACAATAATGGTGATCAAATACAAGCCTATATGGGTAACTTAGGTGCTCCACTCACTAAAGAACTTGATTATCACCAGATATGAAATTCGATTAACTCAATTATGGTTCTACGTCAGCATCACTCTGAAATATATAATGTGATTTGATTGTAACAATTTTTTTTCCGGAGAGAGCAAAATCAATGTGAAAATAGAATTGAAAAAATTCAAATTTTGGTTTGTAGTTCAATTTCAATGTTTTAAAATTCAATTTAATTTGTTTCATTATTGTTTCTCTTAAAGAAAAACCAAACCAAATAGCTTTAGTTCGAATGTATTATTTGGTGGGAAAAAATAATGAAGACCTAATTGCTTCCTTAGTTCAAATGTATTTTTGGTGTGAGATCATGAACTGTTGATGTTTCAATAATGCTACACACAATGTCGAACCTTGCTCTATATTTTAGCTATATTTTTAGCTAAGCATAAATTTTAAATTTTTTCCCGTCAATTTTTAGCTCAAGTTTCGCTACTAGCTACAAATTACCTAATTTATAATTTATTTATGGAAGCTAAGATCTACTATATATAATTTATAAGCCTAAACTATCATGGTATCCATTAATATTTTTCGGAAAAAAAAAAAAACAATAATACCAACTAAGCAAGAAAAAATTTCCAACTCAGATGAGCTATCATAAATGATGAATAAATACCAATTATTTTTGCCCCTTATCCATAGAGCAAAATTTTGTAATGGTTGCGGTCGCAGTTGTGGTAACGCACATCCACAAAACGAACCAAATGCAGTTTTTTACGTCTTTAGAAAGCGGGAAATATCAGTTTGATGTTTTAAAAAAAACCTTTACAATGCGATGCAAATGTGATGTGGCCTTGTTTTAGCACTATGCTTCAACACAACCGCATTTTTGAGGCTGACTAAATGCACTAACCAAGCGTGAAAGAATTATAGAAGTTGGATATCTTCGGCTTGAAGTGACGCAAACTACACAGCAAACAAGAAATGCAAATATGGTGCTTTTTCTTAAAACACACCATAAACACCAAACCAATTACCGAGTCTAAACCAATTCACAAACACCTCTTCAACACTTCAAATATAGATACTTCTCCATCAAAGGCAACTCTGAACACTACAAAACATCAATCTTAAAACAAAAATTCATCTTTTTCAGCCAATTTTTCAAGTAACTACAAAGCATAATTCACACAAAACCACAAATTGCTACCGAAACCCTAGCTCTCAAACTACTAACCAAAAACCAAAAGAAAGCATACAATTAGTAACATTTTCTCATCATTAGTTAAAAGAAAAATATCCTCCATCACAACCAACTCTAAACATCACAAGATCATTAAAAAACCTCTTATGAAAAAATCATCTCTTATTCAACATTTCAAATACAAAAACTTATCCATTACAGCAACTTCAAACACCACAAAATCCAAAAACAACTTAAAAAAAATCCATCTCTTCATGTCAGCTTTCCAACAACCACAAAGCATAACTCACAAAACCTCAAGTTAATAACTAAACTCTAGCTCTCTAATCGCAAGGCAAAATCGAAAAAAAATACAAATAAATAATCATTTTCTTGTTACTAATTCAAACAGATCATATTCCAGCTTGATTAGATACAATCAATCGGAAAAATTGAATAAAAAAGTGTGTTGAATTAAGCAGTGTTAATCAACAAGGATGTAGTTTGATTGATGTTGTCAATAAAAGTTTGAGGCAACAAGATAGATAATGATTAACTAGTAACTACACTGTCTACACAACAAGAATCAAACTAAAGAAATCTGAACTGTAAATGGATATTCTAAATACGAACCCTGACCTTTAAATCAATTGCAAAATCCAAACCACTTCATAAACATCTCTTATAGACTTCAAATACAAAAACTTCTCCATTACAAGAAACTCTAAGCAGTAAACACCACAAAAAAATCAGACAACAATATTAAAAAAAACATCTGTTTTAAATCAGCTTTACAGCATCCACCAAGCATAACTCACACAAAAGCTCAAATTGATACCAAAACCCTAGGTCTCCACTTGCTAACCAAAAATGAGACGGAAATATGTAATCATTACACTTTCTCGTCATTAGTTCAAAAAAATGAAAAATTAAGCTTGATTAGACACAATCACCCAGAAATATTGAATAAAAAGATAGTGTTAAATCAAAAAGTGTGAATCAAAAAGGGTCGTCGGATTGAAGGTGTCCATTTGAGCTTCAACAAAATATACAAAGATTAGTAGAGAGAAAGGAGAAAGTACCATTAGCAGATGTTGAAGGGGCAGAAAATAAGATAGAGCAGAGAAAATCGTGCACAAGCAAAAGCAACGTCGCAAATGGCAGTCGTCGAAGCAAGAAGACTTGAATAGTCCAAACAAAATATCCCACAAACAAGGATGTGATGATTATTGTTAAATGTGAGATATATTAGTCATTTGGGTGGGGACAGGTGCCGAATACCTTTTTTTTTTTTGAAAGGTTCGTTATATATTTTCTTCGTTCTGAAATAGTCGCCTACATAAAAATTATTAGTACTACTAATATAAATTAGTATAAAAAATCGTGCAATGTACAAATTTTTAAATACGTTAATATTTTAATGAAATTTTACACTAATAGAAATATTAAATGAAGGTTGGTAATAAAATATTTACATATTTATAGGTTGTAAAACACCTTTTTATATACTACATTCTCAGTACGATGACATATTTCACCGTCGCATATGAGAATTCTTAGTTCTTTCCTACTAGTCACTCTAAAAATGACGACATAAAATTGTTCATGACTAAAAACAAACTTAGGTAGAAACAGACCAACATAGGATACTATTTGTCCTTGACTTTTATTAATAGTCATTAATTTTTCATGTTCCCGTCACTCTGAATTTCTTAAATGTAATTTAAACTTATGGTTATTCTAGAAAATATTATTAAACAACATTAAAAGTTTCGAGAAGAGAAATGGTATGCGCAAATAATTGGAATAGCCATTTGGGCCTATTTATATTGTAATTTCTGGAGAAAGTGAAAAAACTAAGACAATTAGACAACTTATTTCCAAAAATAAGCTCCGTGAAAACTTATTTTCCAAAATAAGCGTCCGTACATCCAAAGCTGTGGTTTGGGATTAATCGCTGTTAGTAACAGCGAAAGATGGAAAAAAAAAATAAAAGGCCTAAGTCGCTGTTACTAACAGCGACTTAAGTCGTTTTATTTTTCCAGTTTCTTCTTCTTCCTCATTTCAGTTCGCGTTTTTTTCTTCATTCGACATCTCCCTCGTTTATCCTCCATTAAAATCACATTCAATCTTTCAACTAAATTCATCAAATTCGAAGTTGGTACCACTAATTTGTTGTATAATCTTCCTACATCGAATTAAGGTATTTTTTTCTGATTCTTTTCAATTTTCGGAAATTTAGGGTTTAGTGAATTTTAATGAACTTTCCCATTAATGTAGGTTCATATACTTGCAATTTACTAATTGTTGTTGATCTACAGCTTATTAAGATGGGTTTTTATTTGGTGTTGTTGTTCAAGTTGTTGTTGAATTGTTGCAATTGTTGCAATTTACGAATTTACTAATTGTTGTTCAATTTTAAATTTTTCTATTTGGTGTTGATTTTAAAATGTATGTCATATATAGTGGTCATTTAGACTTAAGCTCTACGAATATGTCGAATGTAGTTATTATTTGCCTTGATCTTCATAAATAATAGTTTGTTCGAGAATTTGTTGTTGAATTTAAAATGTGTAGTGGTAATAGATTTATGAACATGATGGTGATGTTGATTTTGTATTGTGTTGTTGTAGAAATGGATTCATTTCGTGTGACTGTTGTATGCTTTTGGAATGATTCAATTCGATCAACTAGTAACAATGTTAAGTATGTTGGGGGAAGACATAAACTGTTTGCATGCAATTCATACATGGATTTGAATGAATTTAAACATTTTATATGCTCTAGGATTGGCATTGACACTACAAGAAGTACTGTCAATTTAAGTTTTAAGTACAATCTTAGTGAAGATTTGTTAGCTTTTCCGCTTGAGGATGAGGAGGCTATAGATGCAATGTGGGTATATTCAAGGTCTACCCCTAGTCCTTCTTTAGAGTTATATGTAGAAGAGGTACCCCTAGGGAATGAAGATATCAATGTTGTGGAAACAAATGCATTCATGAATATAACTCCTTCTGCTCCTTCTCATACGCCCTTCTCTACCCAAGAAACCGAAAATCCCTTTATGCCATCTTCCTCTCATCCTTCTAATGAACCCAATCAAAGTTAATTTCAAGTCACAAATGATGATACTTGTAACTTAGAAGATACAAATGAGCCTTGGGATGATGTTATTAGTGAGAGTAATGAATTCGTTGAAGCTCCTTCTGAGGATGATGTGGGTGTTGACGAGGAGGCTTTAGGTAATGACATGACTTTAGGAAACATTCAAACAATCGTTGCCTCTACACCCTATGCACTGGTTCCCCCTCTAGATGAACACATTGAGGACAACTCTTGGAGGTCTTGGGATTGTGATACAACCTACACCGAAGAAGGAGAGTTTCAAAAGGGTATGATGTTTGATAACAAGGATGCCTTGTTGGACGCTGTTAGATTGTATCATATTCGTAGGAACGTTGAGTACCGAACTGAGACTTCAAATCAAACCGTGCTCACCTTGAAGTGTAAGAGAGGGTGTGGTTGGAGGCTTAGGGCTACAAAGAGCTCCTATTCCCCATCATGGGAGATTGTTACATATAAGGGGAAGCATGGGGGGTGCGTATTAAGTACTGAAAATGTGTCAGCTGGACACATTCATTTGACATCTTCCGTGATTAACAATGTTATTAGAAGTTGTGTTGCTCAAGACCCATCAATTAAGGTCTCTGTCGTGCGTCAAATGGTGAAAGACCAATTTGGTGTCGAAGTGACCTATAAGCGGGCATGGTGTGCTAAACAGCAAGCCCTTCTATCCATCAATGGTACATGGGAAGATTCTTATCCTCTTCTTCCACGCTTCTTGAAGGCACTGCAAGTTTCAAACCCCGGGACCGTAGTTGAGTGGTTCTTTAAGGAAGATAATGATGTCGGTGTCTATGTCCGTCCTAGTATTAGAACTTTCCAACGCGTGTTCTGGGCTTTCCAACCTAGTATTGAGGGATTCAAGTATTGCAAACCTGTTATTGCCATTGACGGAACACATTTGTATGGTAAGTATCGCCATACGTTGTTGACCGCGATTGCCCAAGATGGGAACAAGGGAATCTTCTCGCTTGCCTTTGCTTTGGTCGAAAAAGAATGCATAGCTGCTTGGTCTTGGTTTATGGCGTGTGTTCGTAAGCATGTGATGCATAGTCCAGGGTTATGCGTTATTTCCGATAGGCATGCGGGCATTCTAGCAACCATGGAGGAGCCGGAATGGCAACCTCCAAACGCCCATCATAGGTTTTGCTTGCGGCATTTGTTAAGAAACTTCAATCGTCAAATGGGTAATGTGAAGTTGAAGAAAATGTATGGTAGGACTGCAGAGCAAAGACAACCTAATAAGGTCGTCGAGGGATTGAAGGACATTGGTGTTGCTAACCGAGAGGCTCTTTTTTGGATTGATGAAGTTGGTGATATGTGCAAATGGTCAATATGTCATGATGGAGGATATAGATACGGTGTTACTAATACCAACTTAGCGGAAGTGTTTAACAACGTGATGAAGGGTGTACGTTTCTTGCCCATACTTTAAAATTTTCATTAATACTTAAGTCTTACTGCAGGCACAGGGCATTGCATCAGTCATCAGCTCCTCCCAAGAGGAGCCCGTACGGGAGATTGCCCAAGGCATACTCCGAGGGACGCAGTTTCAACAATTCATTCCGGAATTGACTGAGCCCGACACCACTATGTACGAGTGCGGTTCATCTCCTCATCATGCCGACGTTCATCTTGAGGAGGTTGACTTAACGTGCCCGGACTACGGTGCCGGGTCCTCACAGGGTGCCACATCTTCACACTATCAATCCCCTCCCTTACCCGAGCGTCATGCGACTGCATCTTACTATCGTAGGAGGCGTCGTAACTGTCACAATTAGACAGGGTACAGGAGGAGGATTAGCATTACAATAGTTTTTGTGTATTTTGAAGATTAGTGACATTTTGTATATATTCAACACTTGTACATATTTAGAATTGGTAACATATTGACTTTTGTGTATACTTTGTAATATATGTGTACATGTATATATTTTAATCGTATTAGCAAACATTTATTATCGTTGTCTTGATGTTAAGTACTCAGACTTTTCGGCGATGAATCATTCCGCCAAGAATGTAGTATGAATTTAATCAAAAACAAACAACCAATCATATTCAAATATAGAGATGTTGCTATCGGACATTCAACACAATTGCAATCATGTTCAACAAATTCATATCAAATTACATACTTCATTAGTTAAGTTAAACTACTGTCGCTAACTAACAAGGCTTCTTAAACTTTCTCATAATCCTTTCAGTCTCTTCTTTCCTATGCGCCATATCATCCATTTGTCTCTTTAGATTAAATACCTCATCTTTGAGCTCTTTTTTTTCCTTTTCAAGCCGTATTATTAACTCTCTCTGCCATTTCGTACCCTCCGGAGCAATCCATCTAAAGTATGTGCATCATAATCCGTCAACCAAGTAGAAAGGGCAAGCAACAAATTCACGCCCTGGATCAAAGTCGCTCCAATCTGTATTAATCTCAACTTCATAACCACAATCACAAAGCTCTTCAATACAATGCTCCTTTGACATCTACATAATACATATAATATAGTAACGTAAATGAACTTTCAAAAATTATATTAACATTTAAAAATTAAAAGTAAAACTAACATAATACATAATGTTACCTTTAGAAATTAAGAGAAGAAGAATGATGTAGAATTGATATAATGAAGTATGGGCAATGAAGGAGCTATTTATAGAACATCATTACAACGGCTATTTTCAAGTTCCTAACTGCTATTTTTTCTAATTAACAACGGCTACTTTACTTCGTAAAAAAAAAAAAAATTAAAGGACCTAAGTCGCTGTTAGTAACAGCGACTGAAGGAGTTGACTGATCAACTCCTTAAGTCGCTGTTACTAACAGCGACTAAGGCAATTAAAATTTTTTTTTTCCTTCTTTCGCTGTTACTAACAGCGACTTATCCAAAACTCTGGTCTGGATGTACGGACGCTTATTTTGGGAAATAAGTTTTCACTAAGCTTATTTTGGGAATTAATTTGTTCAAATGTCTTATTTTTTTCACTTTCTCTAATTTCTGCCATGAAAGTGTTTATACATTTTTATTTTAATAAAGGAATAGTTACATTACAGAAAATCAGACAATATTTTTAGTTGATTGATTTTTATTGCACTATATTTGTAACAGGAGCGACAATCTCGATGCATAATTAACATATAATAATAATGTTTAATACAAAAATATTACGGAAGTCCCAAAATGCCGAACTGTTAAAAACTTTAAATCATAAAAACTAAAACTGTTTAAAACAAAAGTAAAACATTACATCTGATAAGAATTATTGTTTTCTCAAAATGAAAAAAAAAAATCATCATGATACGGATAACAGCTGATTCAATCGGTCAGCGCTTAACGCCGAGCATAACTTCTAATCCAGCTCAAAATACGAAAATTATACGCTACATTTACAAAATACTAATTTTTCTGTTCCATACTTTTAAGTCATTAAGATACCATTCTCGATTCTGACAGAAATACGTTACTGCCACTTATACAATTCGGTAATCTTAATACTTAAATAAGTTCATTTGGTTAATACTCATAACTGTACCATGCATCATAGCATCAACACTAATCAAGTTTATCACTGATCAACATGCACATCAATGTGACACCTGATATATGTAAGGGTCTGGTTAGATGAGGACCGTAGTCCTAAACTCTAACTGTGGTAAGAGTCGTCACTCCTCCAATACAATTTATGCTCGTGCTCTACAGGATAGGTAGCTAACTCCCTGTCTTACACCTCATTTTACGTGCCAGCCAACACGGGCGCCGAGATTTTACATGCTGGTGCATGGTTCGACATTACCTTACAATCAGGGTTATTCAATCAATATTCATTCACACAAGTACATCACATTTTTATTACTACAATTTAACTTTGACGTTAACTTTGATTAGGGGATAACCTATTTTATTTAATAAAATTCTTAATCATAACGTAAAATTAACCTTTATGTCTTTATACATTCATTATTAAATTTTTACACATTAAATTTTATTTATAACTTTATTTTAATAGTTCGCTAAATTCACACTAATAACTTAATATTCTATCAATAGTCTCCAAATTAATAGTTTTCACAAGTAGCTACTAAAATATATTTCTCTTTAAATAAGTTTCCAAAATCAACATTTTCAACTTTACAATAAATAAAACTTTATTCTCTTCAAAAAAATCAAATATTCTAATAAACATTCAAGTTAAAATTCTACAAGTTCACCAAAAATCAATATTTCAAGTTTAGAAAAAATAAGCCAACTTATTAGGTATGCAAAAATTAACATTCTAGTTATAAAACAAATAAAATTTATAATTTCACAAAAATCAATATTTCTAGTTTTCAACCAATTCAAACTTATAATTTTCACAAAAGTCAATATTTTTAATTATAAAACAAGTAAAACTTGTAATCTCACAAAATCAATATTTCACACATAGTTTGAGCAGCAAGTATACTTAAAATACTTTTATATCATTTTACATAAATTTTGGTCAAATAGTTAGCAAATAAAATATTTTGTACTAAATAGTGATTAAAGGTCACTTTTATTATAAAATCTCATATATTCCAGAAAAACACTTCAACATTTAATAACTTATAAAAGTTTCTAAAAAATATCTTTTTAAATTGTTATTTTATTATTATCACAAAAATAATTGTAATAATTTAAAATAGTAAATCAAACTCTCTTTATATATATATATATATATATATATATATATATATATATATATATATATATATATATATATATATATATGATAGTGGTTTAATGGGCTATGAGTGTTTTGGACTCTTTTCACATAAAAAGAACGACTTAATTTAATTTATCATACTAAATCCTAGATTTAAATAATTAACATAACCACTTACAAAAAAAAACCTTTACGCAATAACTTAGAAATTTACTATAACCTTAAGGATAAACTTAAATCTCAAAATAAAGTATAATAACAATATTCTTCATATAACCATACTTAATAAAAAATAAGTTCATAAAATAACTTACTACCTTATAAACTAATTTAAAGGTTAACATAAACATATTAATCAAGTTCTAACATAAAAATTCTTAAATATAATAACATTCCAAATGTAACACATAACTCATAAACATACTAGAACTACTTTATAACATGAATCATACTTAATATCATTAGAATATAATTTTGCACCCAACTTCCTAAACTTGTTCAAAGATTATTAAATTAACATACTAAAAGTACTTTTAGCATACACATACTTGTAGACTTAGTCAGAGACGGGAACAACAACAAGAGGGGGGGTGAATTTTTGTTGTTACGAGTTTAAGCGTTTTTGCCCTGTTTTTGCGGAATTAAATAAAATAAATAAAGCTTAAACTTAGAGCGAAATAATGAAAGAGACAACACGATTTTTACGTGGAAACCTTCTAGGCCTAATTAGAAGGAAAAACCACGACCCCACGGGATTTCTAAATTCTACACTATGTTTAAGGCAACTCGTTACAATTACATTAAACACCTTACTTCACTCGAAGCGCATCAACTAGGCCAATCTCTCTTTACTATTGCTTCACTCAAAGCAACAAACTTAGCTTTATTAAAAGCTAAACTCCACACTAGCTTCACTCAAAGCTATCTATTTCCCCCTTAGACTTACCCAAGTCTAATTACAAATATCAATCAAAACCCCTTACAAAAAGGAATAAAAATTCTCTAAAAATAAAATCAATAAGTTGCACAAGAAAATATTATAAATTAATTGGCAATTTTCAAAACAGAATTTTCTTGTAAATATTTCGAAAATCACGTATGATTTAATGGCTCATACTAAGGCAAGTTTTGAGGAACAACCGAATCTCTTATTTATAGAATCAAAATCCATAATAAAAAGGAGATAACTAACCATTATTCCCTTATCCCAAATTAGGGCCGGCAAAAGCTGACCCGACCTGCTAACCTGATCTGAAACCGACTCGAAATTAGCGGGTTTGGGTTTGGATTTTTAACCCAATTAATTAAATGGGTCAACCTAACATGATCTGTTTATTAAATGGGTTAGGTTCAGGTTGAATATTTAAACCCGAAAAAAACCTGTTCAACCCATTTATTAAATGGGTCAATCAGGTCAGGTCGACCCATTTAATAAATGGGTCGACCATTAATATTTAACCTAAAGAGCCCAACAAATGAAGGCCCAACAGACATAACCTTAACTTATACCTAAACGTCTAAACTCTAAACAAAAGTGGCAAAGCATGAAAGCAGTGAATACTCAAACTCATTATTCAATACTGGATAGTGAATAGCGCCGTTTGCAACTTTGCATTCTTCGTCTCTGTCTTCCTCATCCATCAAAGGCATCGATTCAATCTTCTGAAAGCTTCAACAATCTACGTGATCTTCAATTCAATCTACCTGATCTTCCAGCACTTTGCCGGGTATTCAATCATCTTCTCTTTCTCTTTTTTTTTTTGTGATTCATATGTTCTTTGATTTTTTCTTGTTCTTATTTTCATGTTCTTTATTGTCATATGATTGCTCTTATTTTCCTGTTCAATTCAATCTTCAATTATTCTTAGTTTTCCTGTTCAAAAAACTTAATAAAAATGCTTCACTAAAATGGTGTTTGGATTGAGATCTGAAATCTTTCTTTATGAAGCTTGTACTGTGTTCGATTGAGATCAGTAACTTGGATTGCCATTAATGGCTGAAAATGTCGATAGGAGATATAATATCAGTATATCACGTGTAAAAACATTTTTCGCAGTAGTTTTAGCCATAAATTATACTGTGTTTTAGCCATAAACATTCAACTCCAGCATAATATTGTATAGTCTGTATTATGAAATGTGAATATAAAATATGGGTCAAATGGGTCAAATGGGTCAAATGACCTGAAATATATGGGTTTAATGACCTGAAAAAAAAAGCAGGTTAAATGGGTCATTAGCAGGTTCACCCGACCTACTACAAATCAGGTCAGGGTTTCAATTTTTGACCCATTTAATTAAATGGGTCAGGTTCAGGTTAAGGGTCTATTGACCCATTTATATATGACCCGAACCTGAAAATGACCCAACCCGACCTGTTTGACACCCCTATCCCAAATAATAAGGAGAATAATATGGACCTTAATATCCAAGGTCATCCTACGGTTAGTCTCTAAAATAGGCATTAAACTTGACCAATTCAAGTGCACGGTTATTTAATAATAACTGCTGATCCCATTTACTAATAATAGATATTGTTCCTTTTAGCAGCAGTTCCCATATACTAAAATTAGCTGCAGTTCCCTTTTCCAATAATAACACGGTTTACTTTGGCTAAATTTAGATACGGTTGCCTTTAGCTAATAATAGGGACGGTTAGCTATTACTAATATTAGGGACGATTACCTTTAGCTAATAATAGCTAAGACTCAGCTGCTGTTCCTATATTTAGTAAATCCAATATTCACTAAATATAAATCCTAAAATAAAGGCTTATATTTAGAAAATCACACGTTAGATATTTTAGAAAATATTTTGCCAATTAACTTTAATAATTTATAAATGCAACAAATTAACTTTAATTAATACATCAACTAAAAATAATAATTAAAAAATAATAATCAGAATTTTCAGTGGACGTAAGCTGACTTCAGTTCAGGAACAGTGCGTTGTCTCCAATTTTCAGTTTTGCTAGAACATCAAACTTGGGAACAGTAGACCTCCTGTCTCCATTTTACATCCCAAGCGATATACTTCTTCTAACATCTTTCGGATCCTTTTGGCACGTACATTTCCATGAACCAAGCCATAGGTACTATCAACGATCATAGTCAAGACCGAATATCGACCTGTACACAATCTCTAAAACATATTTGATCAAATAAAGTGTAGTCATCATCAAAACTCAAGAGGTCCAACAATACTTAATATAATCTTGATCATAATTTCATTAAACTAACTTACTAATAAAACATATCAACATATTTCATACTTTGCATATTAGAAAGTAAATATAATGTAAAATTTTACAAAAAGAGAGGGTAAGAAGTTATACCATACTAATACCAAGAATTAGTACTAAGTACTAATTAGAAAAATAATAAGAAATAAGACCCTCCAAGATAGATAATAATGCTTCAAAAATAATTAATTCAAACTCCCAAAATAATGATGATCTTCTAAGCTCCCAACATAATTAAAATCTAAACTCAAAAAATAATGATACATTAAGTACCCAAAGTAATAACCCAGTAATGTTCCATAATAATGATGATTTAAGCTAAATAAAAAGTGTTCTAAGCTCCATGTTCTTGAATTTCTTCAACTAATAATAAAGGTATTAATAGAGTAAGATTTTAACGAAGTGAAAATATAAGAAATAATGTTAGAAAGATTTGATGATGGTGGTGTAAGTGATCTCATAGTTAAGGCGGTATTTATAATGGGTTTGGGAAACTTGGTAGTTCATTAGATTGTATGAAAAAGAGTGTTAGAAGTATTAGAAGAAGGTTAACTTGTGTAAGTGATTTAAAGTGTGTAAGTGAATGTGTAAGAGTTGGAGTGTGTAAGTGAATGTGTAAGAGTTGGAGTGTGTAAGTAAATGTGTAAGAGTTTGGAGGGTAGAAGAAGGTTAGCTTGTGTAAGGAAATGGTGATAGCTTGTGTAAGTAATGAACATCATGGGTTACTATAGAAAGGATTTTGGTTCATCAAATTTTTGTTGTAGTATGTACAAGTGAATATACTTTAAAATAATGGGTAAATTTGATCATGAAAATATGTAGTTTACTTAGAAAATTTTGCTTAAACTCTGCTTAATGTTAATAATAAAAATACGACTCACTTTTAAGTATAAAATAATTAAATCAAAATTATAAGGTTAAAATAATAAGTAGTAATGTTAGTTTAATGAAGAAAGTTAAAAAGTAACGTTTTACAAAACCGTAAATATAATAATAAAATTTTACTTTTTGTACTATAAAATAATAAAATAATATTTTAGTGCTTATAAAAATATTTTAAACAAAATACTATTTTAAAGTTTAATGTTTAAAAGAAATTACAAAATCGAAAAAGGTTTAGGAATTAAAGATGGTTTGAAATGGATAACCAAAGGATTAGAGATTTGAATTGAAAATTCGGAATAATTAATCGAAAGATTAAGATTGAGAATTTTGAGTCTGCTACAATATTTGGTAGCTATGATAGTCTGATTGCCTACACATTGATGAAGTTGGATGATTTTTTTGCATTAATTTATTTGTTTCCATAATTGTCATATGGTTTAATTTTTTTTTTTGACATTTTTCCTAAAATTGAAAATTGTAATTATGGTAGTTTAACAATGTAAATGACTGATTTTAATGATCAATAAATAAATTTTATGTCATTTTAGTTTTTAACAACTATTGCTAGAAAAACGGACAATTATGTATTTCTAGTAATTTAATAAATTGCAATATAATTGGAATGAATGTAATTTATTTTGTGGTATAATTTTCTACCAGTGTAATTCCAGTTTTTTTTATCTATTTCCTGGTATAACTTTCTAAACTGTACATTTATGTATAACAGTGTATTTAGAATAATTGTGATTTATTGCATCCATTAATGTATAAATTTTTCCAAAAATGCAAATGTGTAAATATGGTAGGTCGAAAAATCCAAATCAGTCAAATTTCATAAATATTGTCCAATGAAAAAAGACAAATGGCATGGTCACAATCAAATTGACTTTTGCTATATACAATAAAATTAATAGAATGTATGATTTATCTTTCAAACTTATTTTAGATATTGCAACTAATGTGTTAGAAAAAATATAGTCAAGTGAGATCTTATTTGAATCGTCTAATTAAATTTCATAATATTTAATTTTTATAATTTTTTTAAGCATAGCTTAAGATATAAATGATCAAATTTACGCATTAAATTGCTTAAAAAGTGAAATGTAGCAAGTATAATGGAACGGAGGAAGTATACAATGCAATAGGTCGGATTAGAGCTAGGTTGTTATTAAATAAAAAAGAGTCTGATAAAAAACTCAAATGGGCTGGCTCCGCCCATTCATAATTATATTATTTTGATTTTTCATTGCAATATGCATATTAGAATAGTAGAATATTTTATAATATAACTATTTTTTATCATTACAATTAGATTATTGACTATTATTAATGTGTGGTAATTTATTATAAATCAAGTAAAAAATAAAAAATAATAATGGCTCATAGAGAGCATATTTCCAACTCAATAAAATATTGTAAATAAAAACTATGTTTAAAACCCAACTCGATCAAAAGCCACATATTTAAAGGTCGAATTCAGACCCTACTAGGCATTCAACCCATTACACAACTCTGGTCGTCAGTCCTCTTACTTTTTGTTACTTTATTTATTCAACTCTAGTCCACATTACTTAAACGACCCGTTTGGTTAACGGTACTAATTAGTGGAGATGAGATGATATAAGTACCATGTCATTCCCATGGTAATAAAAATTTGATCATAAAAAAATTATTCACAATTTTCCATTACCACCTAATTCCACATGTTCGAATGGTAATGCATTGGAATGAATTTTGTAAAGAAAATTAGATGTTAAAGAAGAATAAGCATGTCCATTAAATTTGTCATGAGATATTCATATCGAAATTACACTAACTTTCATTTCCATTCCTACCATTTACTACCGATTACCAAACGGATCCTGAAAATACTGAATAATTTATTACTTGATTCAATTTTGAAATTGCTTGATTCAGAAAACAAAAGAAAGTTTTGACATTTTATTTTTTATATAAAAAAAAGTGTCAAAATCTTGAAAAAAAAATACCCTAATTCAAGCATCAATAATTTTATAATAAATTATAATCGTTATTATTATTAATTGAAAATTTTACTTTTATTAATCTCACCCTTGAGTGATTTTCTTTTAAAACTATAAGCTTTTGATTATTTTTTTTTAAATTCAATATTTGTCCTCGATTTTCTTCTAATTGCCCTGCTAATTAAGTACATTTGTCCTACTTGACGATAGTTTACAAGATTACATCTTAAGTAAGCACATCCAAAAAACAAACTACTTTTAGAAATTATACATCTATGGATTTAAACACGAGTTTGTAGCCTAATCGATTCAACACCGGATCCGAGACAAGAATCCTATTAATGTCGGGAGCAAAGTAGACATCCCTCAGGACTAATAGATTTTTCAACATAAACAAGAGTCGAACTCGCTCTTTTCCATGGACCTTGATGGATGAATTGTTTATCATGTAGAGATAATCCTCATCAACCACCTTGTGAAAGGTCTTGAACATTTGCTTGTTTATACAAACATGTCTCGTTGCCATATTAATGGTTGACACATTAGGATTTTCATTCTTTCGGCTTTCATGTGCCCTTACAGTAGCCCAAGTTGTTGAGCTAGATAAGATAAAGAGATCTCTTCCTTCTTATGTTTGGGGGCATGTCTAACATCACTTTATGAAGATGGTAACTTGTCCATTATGCTTGACAGAATCTCATCCATTTTAATGTCATGCATTTTCATATTAAAGTACATCGTTGGCAACTCATGAAATTGATCAATTAGGGGGAGGTTATCATCATTCTATATGCAATGAAATTACTAGCGAGAAATTTCTTAGAACTTACATCCTCAGCCTTACACTAATCCTATAGAATATTCCAAAAAACTTTGGCGAACTCATGAAATTTGATACACATCAAATAAAGTCTCTTTTCATATTGTCAAGTATATGTCCTCGGCATATAAAGTCATCGTTTTCCCACTTGTTCCTCCTTCATGTTTCTTCTAAATGTTTTGTCTTCCTTCTCATCTAATTTTTTCTTACTAATCACATATGCAACATTTAGATAGGTTAAGAGTATGAGCATCTTCTTTTGCCATTGCTCGAAATTCTACCCCAATGAACTTGTCTAACTTAAATTCTTACCACGCCATTGTTAGTAAGAAATATCACAAAATATTATTAGTTTTATAATGAAATACAATACAAATTACAATAAACAAATTAGTATCCTCCTTTGTGAATGGCAATAAATCTTCTTGTTTGTTTGATCACCGAATTGTAGTTCACCTTTGTTGGGTTATTCCCTCCCACTTGGAGGAAGGCCCAATTAATATTTTAATTATGGGCTTAATAATAATGGACTAATAATAATAATATTATTTGTTAATTAAAAAAAAATGAAAAACTATAAAAACCAAGATTAGGGCAGCAGTATAGTTATTCAGCAATTAAAACACATTCACGCACAAAAATCAGAAACTGAGGAGAAGAAAAAGGTGCGACACGTGATTTTTCGGCGATCCGATCGAAGGCCATTCGTGCTCCGTTTTTCGTCAAATTTTGACACGGTGTTTCTGTCTACCCAACCTACATATTCAACGGTTGGATTGTCGTTTTGTGCATTGTAAGTGGATAATTTGTTTTGCCCTAATTTTACCCTAATTGTTATTTTACCACTTTTGAGTGATGTTTTAGGGTTGTTTGGTGTTTGTATTACCTCTAGTATTCTCTAGAGAGGATTTTGGTTGTACCCATTAATTTTATTGGTGATTAGTGGAAGAGTGTGGTACCACTTACGGTCTCGTGGTTTTTTTTCCGCATTGGGTTTTCCACGTAAATATCGTGTGTGCTTTACTTTCCGCATTTTTACTTTATTGCGCTTGATTGTGGGATTATTATTATTTGTTTGATTGGATTGGTTATTTTTGCTCATCTAACAACACAAAAGGAGAAAGTGTGTGTATTATATCGCCCCTTTTCTCAACATAGTGGTATCAAGAGCTTGGTTTATATTTTCTTGGGTGATACTCTTGTGTTGGTTTATGATGGATGATAAATCTAGTATGCACGGTAGGATTTATTTGGACTCTGCCAATTACGCTGTGTGGAAAACTAAGATGGAAGATATGTGAAAGATTTGTATGAACCAATCTTAAATGAGTCTATGCCCACTGGTCAAGATGAAAGTAAATGGAAAATTTTGAATCGGAAAGCGGTAGGAACCATTAGACAATTTGTTGATGTTAGTGTGCTCCAACATATTTCCAATGACACGAATGCTTATGAATTGTGGATGAAACTTGAGGCTATGTATGAGAGGAAGAACGCCTTAAGTAAAGCGTCATTGATGAGAAAATTGGTAAAGTTAGAATTTCACGATGGTAATAGCATGGTAGTTCATTTGAATGATTTTCAAGGTTTGATTAATCAATTGTCTGCAGTGAAAATGTCCTTAGATGATGAATTGCAGGCACTATTACTACTTTCCTCATTGCCGGATAGTTGGGACACACTATTTGTATCACTTAGCAATTCTGCTCCTGATGGTAAGTTGACAATGGAGAGTGTCAAAGCTAGTCTGCTGAATGAAGAGACTAGGAGAAAGGAGATGGGTTCCTCCAATCATTCTGAAGCTCATTATATTGCACAAGAGTCTAATAGGGGAAGAAGCAAAAATCGACCTTCTCGAGGTAGAGACAATTCCAGAGACAAGTCTAAATCCAAGGGTAGAATTATTTGTCATTACTGCGACAAGCCGAGACATATTAAGAGGTTCTGCAGAAAGATTAAAAGAGACAAGTCAAAAGATAGAAAGGGTGATTCATCTGAGTGGAAGTCTGAAGAGAAAAATACTACAGCTCTAGCAATCAGTGATGATGATTTGCTCTTCATTGGTGATAAAGAGTGTTTGAATGTAGCTGGTGATGACTGCAATTGGGTGATTGATTCGGGTGCTTCGTATCATCTTACTTCGCATCAAGACTATTTCTCGTCCTACACTAGTGGTGATTTTGGTAGTGTTAGAATGGGGAATGATGGGTCATCCAGGGTTGTCGGCAAAGGCACTATTTACTTGGAGAGTTCCACCGGTTGTAAGCTGATTTTGAGAAATGTTAGACACGTTCCTGATATCAGATTGAATCTCATTTCTATAGGTAGACTTGATGAAGAGGGTTAGTTCAGCCACTTCAATGATGGTAAGTGGAAGCTCTGCAAGGGGAATCTCATAGCAGCCCGAGGTAAGAAGCAAGGTTCTCTTTATATGATGCAAGCGAAGGTTTGCGCGGGTGAGGTAAATGTTGCAGATGAATGTTCTAGTGTGTTATGGCATAATAGACTAGGCCATATGAGTGAGAAAGGTATGCAGATGCTCTCAAAGAAGCAATATCTCCCTGATGTCTCAGGTATGTCTCTTAGATCCTGTGTTGATTGTTTAGCTGGTAAACAATATAGGGTTGCTTTTCATTCTCGCCCCCCATCTAGGAGAAAGTATCCTCTTGATCTTGTCCACACTGATGTATGTTCTATGGATGCTAAATCCCATAGTGGTGCTCTTTACTTTGTTTCTTTTATTGATGATTATTCTCGAAAAATGTGGGTTACTGTGTTGAAAACCAAGGATCAGGTACTTTTTGCTTTCAAGGAGTTTCAGGCTAGAGTTGAGCGAGAAACTGGTAGAAAGCTCAAGGTCGTGAGAGCTGATAATAGTGGTGAGTACAGAGGCCCATTTGAAAGCTACTGCAAGGGTCAAGGCATCAAGCTTGAGAAAACAGTTCCAAAGACACCTCAATTGAATGGAGTTGCAGAGAGGATGAACAGAACAATTGAAGAAAGAATTCGATGTATGCTCTCTCATGCAAAGTTGTCCAAGTCTTTCTGGGCAGAGGCATTGGTTACAGCTGTGTACTTGATTAACCTTTCACCTTCAAATCCTCTTGATGGTGATGTTCCTCAGAAAGTTTGGACCGGTAAAGATGTCTCCTACAAGCACTTGAGGGTATTTGGATGTCGTGCTTTTGTTCACATTCCTAGAGATCAGAGATCCAAGTTAGATAAGAAGACAAAACAGTGTATATTTTTGGGGTACTCTGAAGATGCTCTTGGGTACAAGTTATGGGATCCAGTAGATAGGAAAGTTCTCAGAAGTAGAGATGTTGTGTTCTTTGAAGATCAGACTATTGAAGATATTGAAAAGCCAAAGCAACAAACATCCTCTCATACTCTAATCAATTTTGATCCAGTCTTACCGCAGATGACTCCTAGAGTTGAAGGGGAGATGTGCAGGATGATGATGATAATATTGGTGATGATGGTCATGATGATCAACCTGAAGTTGAGCCTCCAGTTGTTGAACCGCAACCACAGCCTGATGATGTGAGAAGATCTACTAGAGGACCACGTCCTTCTATGAGGTATCCTACTACAGAGTTTGTGTTACTAACTGATGGGGGAGAGCCAGAAGACTTTCAGGAGGCTATGTCACATGAGAAAAGTAAGGAGTGGTATAATGCCATGCAAGATGAGATGAATTCCTTGCATGAGAATCACACTTATGATCTGGTAAAGTTGCCTAACGGCAAATGAGCACTCAAGAATAAATGGGTGTTTAAGTTGAAGCACGGAGAAGATGGTCAACCACCTAGGTTCAAGGCTAGGATTGTTGTGCGAGGCTATGAACAGAAGAAGGGGATTGATTTTGATGAAATTTTCTCTCCAGTGGTGAAGATGTCTTCAATCAGAGTTGTACTTAGTTTGGCTGCCAGCATGAATTTGGAGATTGAGCAACTTGATGTGAAGAATGCTTTCCTCCATGGTGACCTAAAGGAGGAAATTTACATGGAGCAACCTGAAGGCTTCGAGGTCAAGGGAAAGGAGAAACTTGTGTGTCACTTAAAGAAGAGTTTGTATGGTCTTAAGCAAGCGCCTCGACAATGGTACAAGAAATTTGAGTCATTCATGGTTGATAATGACTTCCACAAGACATATGCTGATCATTGCGTGTTTGTGAAGAATTTTGCTGAAGCTGACTTTCTCATTCTCTTGTTATATGTTGATGATATGTTGATTGTTGGTCGTGATTCCAATAAGATTGTTGACTTAAAGGCTAGTTTGAGCAAGTCCTTTGCTATGAAGGACCTTGGCCCTGCAAAACAAATTTTAGGCATGTGTATTTCTCGCGATAGGAAAAATAAGAAATTGTGGATATCACAAGAGAAATACATTGAAAAGGTGCTGAAAAGGTTCAATATGAACAATGCTAAGCCTGTGTGTTCTCCACTGCCAGTGCATATGAAATTGAGTTCCAAACAATGTCCTACAACAGATGAAGATAAGAAGAAGATGAAAAATGTGCCTTATTCATCCGCTGTAGGTAGTTTGATGTATACTATGGTATGTACTAGGCCTGATATAGCTCATGCTGTTGGGGTAGTTAGCAGGTTTATGTCTAATCCTGGAAAGGAGCATTGGGCAGCAGTTAAGTGGATTCTAAGGTATCTCAGGGGTACTTCTAGAGTAAGTTTATGTTTTGGTCCTGACGAACCTGTGTTGGATGGTTACACAGATGCTGATATGTCAGGTGATATTGATTCTAGTAAGTCTACTTCTGGTTACATGATGACGTTTGCAGGGGGAGCTGTTTCTTGGCAATCTAAATTGCAAAAATATGTTGCTCTATGGACTACTGAGTCAGAGTATGTGGCAGCTGTTGAAGCTGGTAAAGAGTTGGTGTGGATGAGGGACTTTCTTGAGGAGTTGGGTTTGGAGCAAGACGATTATTTGTTACATTGTGACTGTCAGAGTGCCATTCACCTAGCTAAGAATGCTACCTATCATGGTTGAATGAAACATATACGAAAGGAGGTATCATTGGATTCGAGATCAGATAGAAGAGAAAATATTTGAGCTTGTGAAGATCAGTACTCATGAAAATGGATCGGATATGTTGACGAAGATCCTTCCAAGAGACAAGTTAGAGGTGTGCCATTTGAAAGCGGGACTTGTCATACCCCCCAAGTTGGAGTGAAGGGGAGATTTGTTGGGTTATTCCCTCCCACTTGGAGGAAGGCCCAATTAATATTTTAATTATGGGCTTAATAATAATGGACTAATAATAATAATATTATTTGTTAATTAAAAAAAAAAGTGAAAAACTATAAAAACCAAGATTAGGGCAGCAGTATAGTTATTCAGCAATTAAAACACATTCACGCACAAAAATCAGAAACTGAGGAGAAGAAAAAGGTGCGACACGTGATTTTTCGGCGATCCGATCGAAGGCCATTCGTGCTCCGTTTTTCGTCAAATTTTGACACGGTGTTTCTGTCTACCCAACCTACATATTCAACGATTGGATTGTCGTTTTTTGCATTGTAAGTGGGTAATTTGTTTTGCCCTAATTTTACCCTAATTGTTATTTTACCACTTTTGAGTGTGTTTTAGGGTTGTTTGGTGTTTGTATTACCTCTAGTATTGTCTAGAGAGGATTTTGGTTGTACCCATTAATTTTATTGGTGATTAGTGGAAGAGTGTGGTACCACTTACGGTCTCGTGGTTTTTTTTTCCGCATTGGGTTTTCCACGTAAATATCGTGTGTGCTTTACTTTCCGCATTTTTACTTTATTGCGCTTGATTGTGGGATTATTATTATTTGTTTGATTGGATTGGTTATTTTTGCTCATCTAACAACACAAAAGGAGAAAGTGTGTGTATTATATCGCCCCTTTTCTCAACAACCTTAAGGATATGTTTGCAACAAAATGTGTCACTCAGAAACTTGATAGTTTGTTATAGGCGTATGAAGATTTTTCTTTTTTTGATATTTTTTCCACAAAGGTACTCTGGATTTTTTAATAAAATTCAAAATGAGATTCAAACAACACTATTCTCCTAGTACATAGAGACCAAAATGAAATGAATATGTACTTTGTAGATTATGAAATCAGAAAATACCCAAAAAGTTTATAACACTTTGAGTATTCATGCAAAGAAGAGAAACAGAACAAATATAGTATTCTTAAGAGAGGAACGAAAATCAAAGAAAGCAATTTCTTTTTCTTTCTCTCTACATGCAAATCCATCCATTTATTATAATAAAGCATGCATAGTTTCATACCACTCATATGATTATATACTGATATATATTCAGTTTTCTAATCATATAATTAGTTTTTCAATCACATGCAACTATTAATAAACCATACAAACTGTCAACATTGAAAGAAAAATGACGACACTTTCCACAGAAAAATGACGACTCGTTTTTCAGTAGCAATGAATCGTGGATTTTCGCGAAACCATAACATTTTAGACTTAAGTTGTGATACTTTTATGTCCCACTAATATATATCCTAGACTCTCTATGTACTCTAAATTTTCAACACAATTCACATATCATAAACACCTATTTCACATACTAAGAACTCCTACTTCACATATCATAAACACCTACATCATATCATATATCAAAAACACTTACTTTGTATACCATAAATACCTACTTTATATATAATAAACACCGATTTTATAAAACATAAACACCTTAAAATTTGATAAACACATACTTCATATTCAGATATTAAAAACCCTGTTATACATATCATAAACACTTACTTCATATATCAAAATTTCTACTTCATTTACACTAAACACCTACCTTATACAACATAAAAACCTACATCATATGAAATGCTCATCAACTTCACATATATCAAACATCTACTATAATACAAAAAAACCGACGTAATTATAATTTCTGCAAACACACAATTTAAACTTACTTTTCATCTTCAGTTTAAGTTTAAAAACACAAACTTCTACCCTCTTGAACTGAGCTTTAGACTCGACTGCTTTGATTATATCAACATTAGATGATTGCTCGTTCCTCTATAAAAAAATGTTTGTCACTTTTGAAACTACATATTTTTGTTTTATAGAAAAACTATAGCAAGAGGTTTATTGTCTTCAAATGATATGTCAACATATTATTAGATGAATTCATATTTGAGCAGATAAACGTCAAAAAAATTGAAAACGAAACATACAAAAATTATATATACAACATAATCTCAAAGTATACAATGAAATCATATAAAACAAATGAAAAAAAAGTTAAAAGTTTAAGGAATAAAGGAAACACCAAATAAAGAAGGAGAGAGAAACGTGTTGGTTATTTAAAGTTTTTGATAACTAGTTGTGATGTACGAGGTCTCCCAAGTTATTTTTTCGAGTTTCATGATAACGTTTTACGTAATTCGATTTAAAAAAATAGTTAACAAAATATTTGTGTTGAACATACGGAGTAATTTATTTTGCTATACATATGTTGGATTTTTCAAGACACTAGTTGGTGGGTGCTTACGTACCGACGAAATCCTATTTAATTTAAAATAGAATTATTAAGCCTTAACGGTAAGGTTTAATTAATTAAATTGTAGGTCACGATCAAGTCAAGCAAAAAGCCATTTTGCATCAATAAATTGTTCAATTGTATGGATCCGACTAAGAAATTAGTCTTTTTCTAACTTATATTCCGAATCTGGTCATAAAAAGGAAAATTTGTGATGCATAAATCTTCTGATGAATATTTTTGTAGTTAGGATGAAAATGAAAGACAACTTTCAAAGCAACTTCTTCCATGATCTCCTGAACAGATTGTGGAGCATCAGCTAGCAAAATAGTAATATTGGGATGAACATAGATGAATTGTTTGTAATCTATCTCCAAGCTATATAACTTGATCAATAAACAAATGTTCACAAATTAGATGATTTACCTTTTTGATGCTTGACCAACAAACTAATAAGCAAGGTTAATTTAGAAAGGGAGTAAAGCACCTCTAAATAGATAAGTCAGTAGCTAAAGTAGCTTTAAATATAGCAGACTGAAACATTTTGTGTAGTGTGCAGCTATGTTTTTAGGTGTAGCTTAGTTCGTATTAGGAGTTTTTATCTACTATTTTTGCCTTTCAGTTTTTCGGGCAGCCATAAGCATTTTCTAGAATGCTTTTAGTTATGCTATGTAATATGATTTGGGCAACATTAGTTTATGCTAAGTGTTAATAATAAGCTGAACCCGAATTTATGAAGAGATTAGTGTATCATGTGACACTAATGTGGGCATAAAAGCACTTCCTACCTCAAACAAGTTGCCTAAAAAATGCTAAATGATGCAACACAAGAAACGCATGAATATATACTATAAAATAAATGCATATTTTAGGATAATAAGTAGGCATAACTACTCAAAGGTGTGAAGTGATCGTGAATTTCCGTCCTTCAATAGTAATACCGTAAGTGCACGTCTTATCGTAATACGTCTGCCAGTACGGGTCGAATCCACAGGAATTGGGGTGTATATCAAGGGATTCTCGATCAATGAGTTGGTTCAACAACATATATATAGGTATATATAGGGGTGTTCATTAGCGGTACCCGGAAAGCCGGGTATCCAGTTAGTCGAGTACCTTTTTTAATGATCCGTGTCCCGGCCCAATTAGTGCGGGTACCCAGATAAATCGGGTCGGAACACCGGATACCTGGTTTTATTTTTGATTTTTTTGGCAGATAGTATTGTTAATTGAAAGAAAAATAATTTTAATTTGAGTAGAACATAGACAGTAAAATATAGCAGACGTTTACTGGTTTAGGGTCAAAAGAAACTATGGCGCCAGCAACTTCAGCAATTCTCTGTTGATCAGAGCCAAGAGATGGATCAATGTATGATGATAACGAAAAGACATCTGTTGCATAATAGTATAATAACAATACATGGAACAAGTATTTATTCATCTCTAAACCGAGTTAACTCGGTATTATTTTCCGTCTTTCCTAAATTACATACAACCTTCCACTTAAACAAGTATTTATTCATTTTTCTCTAACTTATAATTTCAGGTAAACAAACATAGGGGTGTGCAAAAAAACCCGATCCGAAATATTCGATATTCGGTTTTTAAAACTGGATAATTTACCCGGTTTTTGCAAACCGGATAATCCGGATCGGGTACCCGGTTTTAAAACCGGGTACTGGATCCGAATCCGGATAATCAATGTGTAATAATATTATTCTTTAATTTTCTTAATTTGTCTTTTATGACTAATTTAGCTAAATATTTTTATTGAGTTAGTATTTGAATTTTATATAAAAAAATATTTTAAATAAAAATAGAGAAAAAACGGATGGTTGAACGAAGAAAAGACACAAAAAAAAAAAACATTCTAAGAAAACAGGATATCCGGTTTTTGACCCGGTTTAAACCGGGTCAGAACCGGATCACAATTTTAGGTATTCGAAAAAGCGGATACCCGGATTTCTGGATCCGGATGGACCCGGTATCCAGTTTTAAACACCCCTAAACAAACCTGCAGGACCCTTTGATGCTTTGTATTTCGTGGGTCAATTCTTTCCGGATTCAACACAACCGGAGGAATTCATGGAATACAAAATACCTAAAATGAAAGAAAGTCATATGATGAGAATCAAAGAACAAAATGAAAAACCCCAAAACTATTCGAAGAACAAAAACGAAAAACCCTAACAATAAAAACGAACCTAAAAACAAAAAATATGCCTACTTGCTCGATTAAGATAATTACAATAGTGAGAACTCATAATACATGACAATTTAAGTAGAATTTGTATTACAAATACATATGAAATTTAAACAATTTTTTCAGTTTCGTAGAAAATCGTAATTTATATGTCGACTCTCGAATTTGTCAAGTTTATTGCTTGATTATGTAAACGCCTGGAATTATGAAGGCAAATACTAACTGCAATTTAGTATTAATCAAGTGGAATCTTAATTTTGCCAACACAATTTAGGGGTTACTTAAAAGTTAAACCAATGCAATATATCAGAAGTCTTAACTGTCCAAAATTAAGGAAAATTACAACCAAATCGAAAAAAGTCTAAAGTTCAAATTACATCCTTAAAATAGTCCAAACCTAAACGACTAAACTAATAGTCTCTCAAATACACTAAAGAGATATAAACAAAAGGGGAGTCATACTCCAACTTGGGTTCATCTTTCGCTCGCATATCCATTCTCCATCGAGGTGCCATAGGAAACCATTGGAAAAAATAAAGAGATCTACAAAAAAGGGTTGTCATACTCCAAATCGGGTTCATCTTCCGCTCACATATCCATTCTCCGTCGAGGTGCCTTCTAAAAACAAAACCATTGGAAAAACATACAAAGTATAGTATCAGCAAAAAGACTAAGTATAAACACACTAGTGTCCGTCAAACAAGTTATTAAAACCTTTTTTTGATTTAAGTAAATTCATTTTAAAATATGTTTTTTCATTTGATAAATCATATTATCATTCAAACCTAGCTCAATGGTTCCATAATCATTTCAAATTCTCGTTTTTCATCATAAATCATAAGTTTGCATGGGTATTTTGTGAGTCATCCTGTGACTCGTTTGGTAGTTAGTCTACCGTCTGCGACATGTCTGGCAAGTGTAACACAATGGTATTGTGAACAATACGCGCTTAGCATTGGTGAGCCGTTTAATCATACATACAACATTTGCTGTGGCATATGTACCCGCCATTTAGGCTAAAATATTTTTGTATATAATATATATCTTGTAATTTTAATAGCATTTGAAAAGTCAAAAATATTAACTTTCTCCATATGATAAACATCTTTTATTTGCAACATAGCAAAACATACTTTATTGCGACATATCAAAATCAAATCATAATCTTTTACACATGGGTAAAACATACTTAGCATAGTCATATCATCAAACATAACCTTTGTATTATATTGGGGCATCACTAGCATGTATGGAAATGCATCGTAACAAAAAGTGATTAAAATTCAATACGATTTTTCAAGGAAACCAATAAAATGTTTCTTTCAATCCTTCTTAAAGTGAATATAACTTAAAAGAGTTTTGAAATTCATTCAAAACAACTAGGATATAGTTCATATGTCTATAATACAAAATACGAGATAATTTTGTTGGTAATAAAATCGATAATTGGTTTACAAAATACATATTAATTCTCCAACAAGGCCCAAATTAATCAAGTCATTATAATACCTTAATTAAAATGAATTTAAGGTTGTCCCATCATATTATAATTGGTTATGCCAATTTAACGATTTTACGATTACTTTCGACAATTTAGGTATTCACCGTTATTTAAATGATGTCCTAAATCCATAAAATTTATAAACCATCTAAGTTAAAATTATTTTATAGTATGAGGCAGTAGGTTACTAATACAATTATAACTTTTTTTATGTAGTTCTATTTTTACTCAAATTTATTTATCAATATTACACCTTTTAATAAAACAAGTTATTATTAATTTGATAAATTAGTAAATAATTAATAATTAGCTTAATAAAATTATACCAAAGTTCTAGAGCTCATATAACATATTTATTAGGCCATTCAAACTTATAAAAGTCATGTATGATGCTTTATTATTTTGTATAGATATTTTATCGATAAATAGAATAAAATAGATTTAAAATTATTTGAGTCCGAATAAAATATTATAAAAATTCTATGATGTTTTAGAAGCTAGTTTAAGGGTTATAAAATTTTAAATAACCATTAAAAATCATGTGGGCTATTTTTAATAATAATATCGTTATTTTACCGATAAACCGAATAAAATTTATTTAAGTCCATGTATTGTCACAAAAATCTATATAAACTTTTGAACATGTATCTACTGTTTATATAAGTGTCTCATAAAAGTTTCATATCCATAAGACGTCATTTAGTATTTATTTTATATTTTACCGTTTTCTAACTTATCGATTATTAATAACCGAGTAAAAATTATTAAGGTTCTTAAACTTCAATCAAATCTTCCCAAATTTTTACCAATTTTATTTACTGTCCATATGAGTATGTGGTAAAAATTTCAAATCCATATGTATTTATTTGGTAATTATTTTATATTTTACTATTTTATAATTTACCGATAAACAATTTAACGATTACTCAAAAATCATGAAAAATTCCAAACTAAATATATTCTGACGAAATCTTGTTGGAGACATTATAATATGGTTTTGTTAATTAGTTTTGATGATCAAGAGTTTATCTATTATCATGTTTTATAATCAGAGTATTTAGCAACTTAAAATCTATTAAAATATCAATTTAACGTATAAATTTCAACAAAAAATATTCAAGAGATTTTTTTAACATATAACTACTGGAAATTACTTTCAAAATGAATTTCAAATATTTTCAAAGTTCATACAATCATTTCCATCAAAATAAGTTTCACAAAGTAGTGTTAAGAGTATTCTTTCTCATGACCCAAAAAAAAGTCATTTTACTATTTCACAACTTTTCTCTCTCCTAAAAGTTTATCTTTCAACTTAATTTTATTAACAATGACCTTTTTTAAAAGGTCATCATCCTCTATTTCTTACTTTTTTCTACCCCACTATAATTTTTCTGCCTTAATTTATCTAACATTTATCTTTATTTTTTATAATGATATTTATCATATAGAAAGTTAATATAATTTTTTATTTGATTAAAATAGATCTACTTTTTTATTAATTAAAAAAATTATTCTTTTTTTTTTTTGGTATTTTTGAAATGATTATTTTGGTATTTTTTAACAAAAAAAGTAGGAAAGGAAAATAAGAAGAAAATATGTAAATTTAAAATTATGTCAAAAAAATCATTATGGGTCTCATTTTATAGATCTCGAAAAAATATGATCGTTGGTATAATTTTTTTTAAAAAAAAAGTTAATTAAATACGAAAATAGCCGTTAATTACAAAAAAACGAGTATTTTTTTCTAGCCAATCAAAACGCGACAAGTGGCAGTAGGCTGCTACTTATGTTCGCCCAAACAGCAAGCAACACGTGGCGAATTTTTTTTTAAAAAATAGGGTGACCATTCACATGAACCGGTCACTTGTTGACCCATTTGGCCTACTTTTTCCCCAATCCACCCAATATTAGGTTACCATTAATATTAATTTTCCTCTAGTTGGGCCATATGACCTCCAATTGGATCATTATTATTGATGCTCTAAACATGCTTTTAAACATACAACAATTCATAAAATTAACATGTATGATGCCCATAATAATAATACATGTAACAAATTATTCCATATTCAAAATTATCATTTTGATATCATTTTTCAAGATTTAAGAACTTTTCTTTGAGAATTTCATTTTTTAAAACAAGTTTATACACAAACTTTCCCAACTTGTTAACTTCTTCCTAAATCCTTTGAAAATCATCCCATGTAACATACCTCGACTCCAACCTATATATTTCGTAAGCTTCCATGTAAGCTCCTATGCGTTCTTAGAAGTGGTTCCAACTTTGGGTTCTTACCTTTCAAGTATCAACTCCAACTCTTCAACTAAACATATTGCATTCATCCAAAAATCAATAATAATTTTAGATTTCTAACATGCATTTAACTTTCTTTAGTTGGAGTTGTTAAACTAATACTTGTGATGATTTTAACATATTTGGAGTATACTTATTATGTTGAGCAACATACTTAATCAAGTCCCATAATTTTACTTAAATTCTTAAAGTAAGAAAATTTATATGTTTGTTGAATACATCTTCTTATTTTCTATTATGGCCGATTTTTATAGATTTATAAGCAATGATTTTCTTAGTTTTAGAGATAAAATACCCATTTAACGATGATCTTAGTTATAGAAGGATTCATGTAAAAAAATGTTTTACATGAACAAGTTCTAACAAAAAGTAGTGGAATAAAGAAATAAGCATAACTTACTCTATACTTGGTGTATTTCTTCAAGTTTGGTGTCTATGGAAAGCTCTTGAAATGAAGATTATTTTTATGGGAGATTTGAGTTTATAAACATAAATTGTCAAAAGTTTTAGATGGGTTTTTGAAGAAGATTTGATGAGAAAAGAAGGTGTTTTAGTAGTTAAAACTTTGAAGGATTCTAGTGTTCGTTCTTGGATGAATTTGAGAGAAATTTGTTGGGGATTATGGCTGAATAAAATGGTCAAGAAATAATGTGTATTTGCTTGTACTATTTGACTCTTGCATGCTTGTAATGATGCACAAGCTTTAGGTAGAACAAAAGGGGTTTTGAATAGAACAATTTGCTTGAGTATGTAAGTGTACAAAGACTATAAAGAGGGGTAGGGGTACAGCAATAGGGCTATTTTGGAGGTGATTTTTTTGTCTCATTTTGGTTTATTATAGTGTAGAAAAGGTTTATCTAAAATAGTTTAAAGTTTGGGTAAAAATTATTGTACATATAACAAATTATGTAACTTGTACTTCATGTTTAATAATCACTTGTATATGTGTATGAAATATTTAATTTACTCTCATTATGGTTAAATAATATGCTCGGGTAATAATTAAAATTTTCTGGAACTGTTATCGGTAGTTGCTCAACTTTAAGTTTTACCTCCAAGGTTTACGTTACTTGTTATGATTCATAACCACGTTACGAATTAAAAAGTTTCTAATCATCGTAGAAATTTTTTCAAATTACTACCATCACTAATTAAATTTTAATTAGTAATGAATAAATATAAAAAAGTTAAAAAAATTTAGGTGCTAAAACGACTAATGAAGTCTCATTAATAATACGACTGTTTCAGATTAGTTAATTGCTGTTGAAATTGTGTGAACTGTGGTTTGTAAGCCTGTTGCATTTCTTTGATAACGCTTTCAATATTAGGATTGTCGACTTCATTGGATTTGTTTGTGAATTGAGAAATGACGCCTTGTAACTTATAGAACAACACAACTACACAAGTGACAAAAGTGAAAAGTAAGACAACCTTTGAAAAACCCTAAAAAGGATATTTGGTTTTTTTTAAGCAGGTCACCGGATACCCGCCTCCTATAAAATTTCGGCCTATGATCCGACCCCGTTAAGGCAAATTGGGTACCCAACCTATACTTTACAATTTTTTTAGAAATAGACCCGCCATTTATGTTGCGGGTCGGGTCAAGCGGGTTGATTTTTTTAACAACCCTACATATATATAGATATTTGTTGTTGTAATTAACTAAAACAAGCAAATAAAGACTAAAGCTAAAACAATGAATAAAATAAAAATCCTAATAAATCAAGAACATAAGATTAAAGGCAACATAAACACATGAAAAGGTAATATGATGATGAAGAGGCAAAAGCTAGGCTTTCTTATCAAAGCAGTGTTTACTAATCTTCAATAGAAGGTCATGGATATGGGTCATGGATATACTAAAGAAGTATATTAATAAAATCCAGACGTAAAAATTCTGAAAATCGCAGAATATTATGGCCGCCCAAATCGCTCGACCTAGCAGGGTTTGCTCGACCTAGTCGAGCGAGCATCAGTTACTCAGGTCAAAATCTATAAACACAGAGCAGACACCAAAAATAGGCTCCGCTCAACCCATCCGCCGGACCGAGCTCGCTTGCTCAACCTATTGAAAATGCTTCGGTCGACATTCCGAAGCTATTGGAAGTGAATAGTGCTTCTGCTCAACCCGAGTCAACTTCGCTCGACCGGGTCGAGCGGCCTTCAAGATGGTCTTGCTGAGTTTATGTCTCTATTGCAAGTCTTTTGAATGCTCGAACAAGCTTGGCTCGACCCAGTTTATGGTTGAGTGGGCTTAAAATGGCCAGCTTTAGCTCCTTTTTGCCTTGTTTTCTTGGCTTGGGTCATCGAGGCTTTGGTTTCTTGAGCCTCTGGAGTTAAGTGAGCAGTGTATGTGCCATATGTACTTAATTTGTGCTCGATTTTGACGAGTTTTACTTGAAGTGCACAAAAACACCAAAACACTCAACCAAGCGTAAAATCCTAAATAAAGCAAGCTAACATGAAGTATCTATTATACAAAAAGGTGGATTAGATCCCATCTTACCTTTCTATTAGGATGTTCAGCCCTATAAACACTGCTTATCATGCTTCACCAATGAGATTGACTTGAGAAAATCTATTAGTATACTGTTGAAGTGAGGCAATGGTGAAGGTCTTTATAGAGCTCAAAAAAGACACATTTTGGGTTTTAGTCACTACAGGCGATATTAGTTTCAAAGTAATGTTCTCATCAGAGTAGTGATGAGGAGGTGGCATTGGTTGCGTCTTCATCAAACTGAAAGTAGTCTCTGTCATAACTGTGTAATGAGCATCTTTACTCGGGGCAACTGGAGAAGCCTCTTTTGCAAATATCACAGGTTTCTCATCTACATTGCTCAAAGATGAGACTTTAAAAGATGCCTCTTTATATGCTGCACAAACAAGAAAAATAAGCCATATCATATTTCATATTAATAACTAACGAGGACAAATGTTTCCATTCCAGCCTCATCTTTACCAGCTTGAGTATTAGTTTTCGGTAAGGAATCATTTTATTTTGGTTTTTCACCTTTCCTTTCATTCAAGGGTTTTACATTTCCTTTGGTAAATCCATTACCTACTTTCCTTGCCTTGTACCATTTTGCAAAACAAAACCACATCCCTAGCACAACACCATACTCATTCTTCACTTCAATGAAACAGAAAAATATTTAAATAAAAAATTCAAATACTTGAGTACCTTAACCGATATTTTTAGAGAGAGATGCTGCAGTAAGAACGGCAGTTTCGATACGTAATTAACATTAGTGATAATGTTTACAATAAATGTGGAAGTCTCAAAATGTCGATCTGCTAAAAACCTTTAAAAACTAAAAACTATTTATGACAAATGATAAATATTACATCAGAGTAGAAAAAAAATGAAATACATATCATGTGTTTCAAAAATATCTAATAATTAAAATTAAATACATCAAGACTATCAAACATCAAGTAAATAACAAACAGCTAGTCTCTTGAGAGACCGTCTCTTTAAGATACGTATCTCAAGCCCAGTTCATTAAAAATTAATGCTTACTTAACGTATTCCTAATGCCTATTTATGTTATCTTTGATGCTTACTTACTATATTCTTAATGACTACTTTAAATATCTTAAATACCCACTTACATCATTCTTAATTTCTACTTAATATATTTAAAAAATATAATTATAAATGGTCTCTCAAATAGACCGTCTTTCACAATAATTTGTGAATAAAAATATGCAGCTAAGTCCTCGATAGCATAAACAAATTGTAGCAGCGGCCTAAATTGAAACCTAAAACTAAATCCTGCAAAATGCTATCATCCATGATTTGAATGACAGCCGATTGAATCGGTTAGCGCTTAACGCCGAGCATAACTTCATATATAACTCAAAATACGAAAATAGTACGCTATATTTGCAAAATAACAATTTAAGTATGAACTTATTATTAATTGACACCATTGTATACTTTTACTATATTCTTTTACAGTTTTATACTTTTAAGTCATTAAGATACCATTCTCAACCCTAATAGAAGTACGTTACTGCTATTTATACAATTCGGTAATTTTAATACTTAAGTAAGTTCATTTGGTTAATATTTATAACCGTACCATTCTTAACCAAAATTTTGGTAAATTAAGTTGTAAAAAGATCGAACAAATTTAAGGTAAAGTTGTGCATTTTTTGTCATATGAGCATAAATGTATGTTTAATATATATTTTGAGTTAAAAATTGGAATTTTACAGGTCTTACTGAGTAAAAGAGGATGAAGTCTTAAATCAATGTCCTAAAACCTATATCAAAGGAGGAAACAGCATATAGCCTTCTTTTTTTTTTTCCTAATTTTTCTACTACTTTTTATGCTGTGTTTTTTTAAAACTGCAGCATATAAAAAACTGCAGCATATATTACGCAGCGTATGAGGTTTTTTCCACTAGTATGGCAACTGAATTTAAATCAATCCTAACCTCATTAATCCAAACAGCAGTTAATTTTCATCTGAATGGAACAGAAAGTAAACGCCATTAAATTAATGGCAATTGAATTTAATGGCAACTGCATTGAAATAAATCCAAACATTATCAATCCAAACAACATCAAATTTATAAAATTATAGGCAGGAATTAAAAGTAGGAGGCAAGAAAAGCATGGTTGAAGAGAAGTTATAGCTGAGTAGTTGAAGATGTGCTGGAATTGAGCAGTTAGGTGAAGAGAACTCAGTTGAGTAGTTGAAGAGGCTTGGCGTGGAAGCATCAGCGGGAACGCCACATAGACGTGTCGAAGAGAAGAAGATGACTGTTCATTAGATCCATTTGTGAACAGTAGAAACTCTTTTTCGTTTTTTATAGTTAATAGAAATAGAAAATAGATAAATAGATTGATTATTTAGACAATTCTCTCTTAATTCAATAATTAATAGTATATAATGTGTATTCTTTTCTGGCATATATATATACATTGTTAATTGTTATATTTTCTATATCAAATGAAAAATCAATGAACCTTAATTTTAGGATTTGAGAAGTTGAAAGCTTTACCCAAGGAAAACTGGATATTAATAACTATGATTATTTCATATCCATTTAATTTAATATATACCTAAATATCAATTTATCAAAATACATTTAGTTATTAGAGTTATGAACCTTGAGTTTACCTAGAATTGAATCTTATCTTAGTTGGATAAGATTTTGAGTTTGATTCTCAAATAATCCTTTTAATCCCTCAACCTACATTATAAAAAAAATTGTAAGTTTACCACATTAATCTGTAACAATAATAACATGGATGTACTTTGAGCGGATAAAATAGTTTAGCATATTTTGAGTTAACATTCCAATAGTTGATTATAATTTAAGTTAATTAATAGTTAGGCGTGTTTTAGGTAGATGAAGAATGATTGGATTTGTTAACGGCCCGTTTGGTTGGTGGTATTAAACGGTGGTAATAGAAATAAAAATTAGTGTAATATATATTGGATGAAAAATCCCTTCCTACCTTGATGGTCATGCTTGACGAACTTCAATAATCTCATTTTTCTTCATAAACTTTATTCCAATGCATTACCATTAGAAGAGGTGGTATTGAAAATTTATGAACAAAAAAACTTTTTGTGATCAAAATTTCATCATCATCGGAATAGCATGAAACTTTTGATAAAATTTTACATTATAAATCATTTTCATTACCACCATCTAGTACCATTAACCAAACGGGCCGTTAATGCCTAAAAATATTCAAGCGCCTACTAACTTTTAATTTCTATTTAATGCTTAAGAGAATGGTAGTGTTAGGTATAAATATTTAAGGGGTAAATAAAAATCAAGCTATGAAAATGTAGGTAAGTATAGCAAGATTTGAAAGGGAGATAAAAGGAAAAATAATGCAATGGTATGAGGAGAATGAGCTAAATATTCACCTCTAAAATCAAGAGACTAATTCCCCCATTTTTCCTTTTCCATTACTTTCCAACCATTTTAACCCTTGATAATAATTATATTTTCTTAATTTTATTCCCTAACAATCTAGTTTTCTTAGTTTGGCTCTTATTTCTACATAAATATTTACTCCCTATACAAATATAATCTAAGTAGTCACATTATAATCTAAGTAGTCACATTTGATGTCAACTGTATATTTGATTTTCAAATATTAATTTGTTAGTTTATACTTTAGACTACGAACAATTTTAAATTTGATTTATAATACGCTAATTTAAATATACACATTTACTATTTAATTGTAATTTGCAAAAATAAGAACTGTTTGTATCAGAGAGCGGATATAATTAATTAGCACTAAACTTGGTTATTATTTGGGTTAATTGTTCACAGCGAATGGGTAAAAGATTGGTTTGTTAATATTAATTTTTCCAAATATCTATCACTTTATTATATTAACTAATAAGATGTTTGAGTATGAGTCAATCATACTTCTATGTTAAAAGTTGGTTCAGGTTTACAGCATTTCGATCAAAAATTCGCTAGGGTTAATTAGCCGTATCGAGTTTGGTTTTTAGCATGATTCGGATCGAATATGACCCGGGTCAGTCACTATTAGGTTCGAGTAATCTCGGTTAACGGTTATATTTCGGTTTAGTTTTTTCATTTTCGATCTTAAACCGATTCGGGTGCAATTTCGGTTCAGATCATGTCGATTCGATAAACCTAAAAAAGAAACATATTTTTGGGTCAATTAACTTTTGTTATTGGTTTGGGTTTTCGGGCTGAATTACATTTGAACAGCTCTATTTATTCCAAAGGTCTTCAAACCCAAATTCGACCCAAATCCTCTTTGCACCTATTTAAAGAACAAACTCATTAGATTCATCTTAGACCCACAATATCTGAGCTATTACACAATCTAAAATCTATTTTAAATCGTTCTAAACCTATTTTTAAATTTATTCGGATTTAGTTTAGACCTGTATTCAACCTCAGGAAAAATTACCATAAATAAAACAATTTTTTTACTGAATTTCACACAATAATTCCAACTTTTAATTAATCATAAACAACACCCAATTTAGAGGGCATTTTCTCAGAGCATAAAAAATGACCTACTACCTCTAATACTACCTCCGTTTTTTAAATCTTGTACCATTTAACTTTTCACATCCCCAATGCACAACTTTAATCGTTTTCAATTGTTAATATTTCTATTTATGTGTATCAAAAAATTATGAAAACTACAAATTAATATATTTTAGATCGAGACAATTCAAACAAGATCTCATATGACTATGTTTTAACTTATAAATTAACGTCAATGTAAGAATCAAATGTTACTGATGAATAGTGCACGATAGTCAAATGAAGCAAGATTTAAAGAGAATCTTTTCCCATAATAATGCCAAAATAAAAAGTATTTCCCAATTTACATGAAAGGGAAAAATATTTCCTTGAGTACTGTCCATGTAGGATAGGTGGGAGAAAACTTTTTTTCTTTTTTTTTAATATAACCGCTACCTCAGTTACCGGTTTTGCTTTGGAATTTTAAGTAAACTGTTAGTTGAAATGGCGGTTAGCATTAATTTCATTTTTTTTACCTCTACAAAACGCCACTTGAGATGGCGGTTTTGTATCTGTACAAAACGCAAACAACTTCCTCTTTTTTCAATGCATCTCATTTCTTCCTTTCTTGCTGCCGGTTCTCTTAAAAAAAAGTTCTACATTCCTCATTTACTTCCTATTAACAATTCCTCTCATTCAACTAAATTAATCAACTACATTGCCATATTCTCCTTCTTAACTTGTTCATTTTCATCCTCATTTAAGGTTTGAATATAACCCTAATTTTTTTCAATTTGCAAATTGATTTTTTGTTCATTATTGTTGTCATTTGAAGTTATAAATACATTGATTGTTTGTTACATTCTCTTGATTTCATGATTTAAGCTTACATTTTACACATTTGTAGTTGAATTTTATGATTTGATTTGTATGCATATAAAGTATTTGATGAAATGCTTCATTGAAAATTTACTACTTTGTAGGGTTAATTTAATGGTTTTAGTATATATTCATGGTATTTTTAGCTTTATATTTGGTTTGTATGCATATAAAGTGTATGATGAAATACTTCAATGAAAGTTTACTACTTTGTAGGGTTAGTTTAATGGTTTTAGTATATATTCATGGTATTGTTAGCTTTATATTTGAATTGAACCTTCTAATAAGTGTTGCAATACTTTAATATTACACATTCTTGTATTCACATTTATACTTCCCTTACTCACAATCAATAATGAAGTGTATGTAAAATCACATGAAAAACATGATTGTGTTTGCAGAATATGGATCATTATCCCGTTATAGTGTATTGGGGTGGGAAAATAAGTTATACTGGATCAGATGTTGTGTATAATGGAGGATTAAATGCAGTGATGTTTATCCATCGTTAGAATACAAATTTTGAGGTTTTTCATAGCAATGTCTATGATGTAATTGGTTGTGATCGCAACTCTTTTTTGTTAAAAATGTAGATGAAATATCAGGTGACTGAGAAAAATGTGTTAGTCCCGATTAAGAATGATGAAAGCATAAGTGCTCTTACTTATGCGGCATCACAAGCCCCTGGAACGACAATGGAGGTTTATATTGAATTGGTTGTAAATTTGGGTAATGCGAGGAAAGTCATGACTAGCATGGAACTTCTAGAATCATGTCCTAGTTTACGCCATAATACATTCACAGAAATATTAAGTAACCCAAATTACGTTAATGAGCACTTGGATGAGTTTACTTCTCCAACTCATTCACGTGGCATTGGTGGTGGTGTAATGAACACCTTCTCCACGAGTCACTTGGGTAGACATAATGCCAACGAGGTTGACTCTTTAGATCAAGAGGATGAGCATATTGATTCTGATTCAGAGGAGGATGATGACAAAAGAGAAGCTCTAGATGCAGCGATTAGAGATAATGCTCCATCTCAAGACTGGCTTAGAATTGATGAGGTTGATGAAAGATTGATTGATGCATGGATGACCTAGAATAATGACAACGCTTTCATGATGTTAGGATATATGACACAGTACAAGGGATATTTGAGGTCACCACTGGTCGTGGCAATAGGATAGCAGGATGTAACACCCGAAACCACATGTTCGATTTTTAGAAGAGATGCTGCCGAAACTTCCACTCTCCTTTTTAAAAGTTAATATTTAATGTTATTCTAAATTCTTTTCCTTTTTCTTTTCTGTAAAACCCGAATTTCCTCCCGTCCTTTACAATTTTGGTTTCATTAAGGGGTCAGAAATTCTGGGGTGTTACACAGGAAAAGGTAGAATATGCTACATGGTTGACCTCACAGCAACATCATGCTCTTGTCAGAAACCAACTATGTTCAGGTTACCATGCTCACATGTTCTTGTAGTATGTCGAGCTCGTAACATTTCATATGATGCTTTTGTGGACCCTTTGTTTCGCGCTACAGAATACGTGTCCACATATAAGAAGACCTTCATGCCTGTTTCAGACACGTTCACCTGTGATCCTTGGAATGGTCCGACAGTTGTTCCAGATCTATCAAATAAGCGTGGAAAGGGACATCCGCGATCAACTCGCAAAAGGAACAAAATGGATGCACCGGTTAAGCGTCCTCGGAACACATGCAGCATTTGAAGATTTAGTGGTCATAATAAGAAAACATGTCCTCGTAGGGTTAGTCAAAGCTCAACTAGGTATGTTGTTTTACTTGTATACTAGTCTGTCATCATGTTGAGTCTGATAATAATGTATGTATGTAACAGGAATAATGACTAGGGCTGGCAAAAGCTGACCCGACCTGCTAACCTGATCTGAAACCGACCCGAAATTAGCGGGTTTGGGTTTAGATTTTTGACCCAATTAATTAAATGGGTCAACCCGACCTGATCTGTTTATTAAATGGGTTAGGTTCAGGTTGAATATTTAAACCCGAAAAAAACCTGTTTAACCCATTTATTAAATGGGTCAATCAGGTCAGGTCGACCCATATTAACCCATTTAATAACCCATTGAAAATTTTAATTTTTAAATAACTTAATATTTAAAAGTAATATTTAAATAACTCAACTCAATCATCCAGGCATCCAGCGAGCAGCGTGCCAGCAAGGCATTGAAATTGAAATCAGATTAAACCCTAAACGGCTAAACTAAACATTTGTTTGTTTCCTGCTGCCGCCTCCTCCTCACTTCTACTTCTCCTTCCTCTTCTCGCCTACACTACACCTTCATCTTCTCTGCGAGACTGCGACCTACGGCCACCTACACATTCTTCTCTTCTCCTTCATCTTCTCTGCGGCACCAAGGTAAGTCCGATTTTTCTGTTTTTTTTTTATCGATTTTATTTTTTTAGATTTGGATTGTGTTCGATTTTTTTGTGTTTGATTTTGATGTTCATTGCTGATTGCTGGAACTGATTTTCTCTCTTTATTTCTTCATAATAATTTGGTTCGTGTTTGTGTTATTTAGGGTTCGATTTTTTCGAATTTGTTGGGGTTTCATTTTTACTAAACTGGTAATTTGCATCTTGTTTTTTATTTCATTTTTCTGTTTCATTTTTATTGATTTTTTCGATTTTTTCGATTTTTCTGTTTGTGTTATATTTACTCCATTTTTCTTTATGTTTTGCAAGATTCATATTTTCTGTTTCATTTTCTGGGCTTGTTGCTTCATCGATTTTTATTTTACTGTAATCTTTGTGTAATCTGTGTTAATACTGTGTTGATTTTGATTTTGTTTTACTAAACTGGTAATATTTTCTGTTTTGATTTTGATTTTACTCCATTTTTCTTTATTTACTCTATTTTTTGGTTTTCTGACCCAATTTTGATTTTGATGTGTAATTTACTGGTATATCAAAAACCCTAAATATCTAAAACCTAAAAACTGCGGCGCCTTCCTTAAATCCTCTCCACTCTCCAGTCTCCTGCTTGCTGCTTCTCTGTGCGACTTCGGAGTGCGCCTTCTCCTTCCTCTTCTCTGTGGCGGCACCAAGGTAAGAATTATTGATTTATTTCTTTGTTTCCCATTTTTCTGATTTTTTTTTTTTGATCGGTTTTTTCTGATTTGGATTGTGTTCGATTTTTCAGATTTTTCAGATTTTTCAGTTCAATCTTCCTGATCTTCAATTCAAGCTTGTACTGTGTTCAATTTTCAACTCCATTAATAGATGAAAGTATGTTTACTGTGTTCCATTAATGGATGAAGCTTGTAATTTTTATGTTGTAATTTTGTTTTTATGTTGTAATTTTGTAATATTGTAATTTTGTAATATTGTAATTTTTGGGTCAAATGGGTCAAATGACCTGAATTATATGGGTTCAATGACCTGAAAAAAAAAAGCAGGTTAAATGGGTCATTAGCAGGTTGACCCGACCTGCAACAGATCAGGTCGGGGTTTCAATTTTTAACCCATTTAATTAAATGGGTCAGGTTCAGGTCAAGGGTCTGTTGACCCATTTATATATGACCCGAACCTGAAAACGACCCAACCCGACCTGTTTGACACCCCTATTAATGACAATGTCGGGCCCAGTTGATCCATCAGTATTTACGCTTTAGGTGAACCATCGGAGCGTACGTGCATGGGAGGGGTCGACTTCCCAGTTAGTGACTCGTCAGCATTACCAGGCGAGCACGAGGGATTGGCAGGTTGATGAGAGAGTATTAGAATTAGTTGATATAGCTGGTTTTATGTATATACATCATTTGTTGGGCGGAGGTTTGGAGCTCGATCGAGCTCTGATCATTGCATTAGTTGAGAGATGGAGACAAGAGACTCACACCTTTCATCTTACTATTGGGGAGGTGAGTATTACTCTACAGGACACTGCAGTCATACTGGGACTGCCCATTGATGGACATGCGGTTATTGGTCATGGAAAGGGAGAGTGGTCAGTCTTGGTTTGGGAGTTGTTAGGGGGTATGGCCGGAAAACCCTCAAGACCCTACAGAGACGAAGATCATCATTGGATTTGTTCCTAGACGCTTTCGTATGCTGGGGCCAGATGCAGATGAGGCTACTATTGAGAGGCATACACGCGCATACATTTTGTATTTGTTTGGTTGCATCTTGTTCCTAGACAAAAGCGGGGACTCCGTACAGTTAATCTACCTCCTCTTATTGCGAGACTTACGACGCGTATCAGATTACAGTTGGGGGAACGCGACCCTAGCATACTTGTATCGTAACCTATGTAGGGCATCCCGCAAGGGTGCCAAGGACATAGCGGGGTGTCTGTTACTCTTACAGATATGGTTGTGAGAGCATATACATATTGGGAGGCCAATAATTCGGAAGGTTCGACCCCAATTTGATGACGTTAACGATCCCAATGTAGAGCCGGTCTTAGGTTCACAACATCAACGTGGTAGGGATCCTTTAGCAGTGAGGTAATAATCTTCTTGACAGTTTAATTCAAATTGGATATTTTCAAGCGTCGTTCTCATAGAATCCATTTGTTCACAGCTGGCTTCGAGTACATCTTTCCCGGTCACACTCTCCACATACTCTAGTCTACTACCGGGACTCTCTGGATCGACAAAGGGACGATCAAGTAATATGGCGTAATAAATAATTTTGTTAATTTTGAATTATTTGTGTAAAATTACTAAGCTTATTGATTTCTTTGGCAGATGACATGACAGCCATACACGGTGGCTAAGATGGAGGCTTTGTCTGACATATGTAGAGATAGCCAGGTCATATGGCGATCCCGGTGTCCTCTAATTTTCTTTGACATAGTAGAGTTCCATTTTCCGGATCGTGTCATGCGCCAGTTCGGATTGTAACAGCCTATTCTGGATGCTTGTGACACCCAAGGTACACTACATGCCATTGATCGGAGGACTACCGACAAGAACTTCCTTGTTCAACATCGATCGCACATTGATGCATGGAATGCTCAAGAAAGCGTAATCGTACAAGGAGAGAACTACACAAGTCAGAGCTTGGGTATGTACATGGCGGGGTACAGGCAAATCACGATATTGTGCCTCACGAACCCAACATTTGCACAACCATCATCGCACTATCATTCCACTGCTACAATATTGGTACGCTTACTTTCAATGTTCAACAAAATTAATTAGTACATGTTATGCTTAAAAAAATTATTGTTCATATGCAGGCTGAGCGTATAAGATCAGGTCTAGTACAGTGTATTGACACAAACCCAAGTGCCTCTGCGTTTCCTGTTGATGTGGGGTATCGGCTATGTACTCAGACCTTGGGCTCCATCAACACGTTGTTGACGGAGGCCTTAAGTCTGACGGGGTATGATTACCTTATTCCTACTCGTCCCACTACCAATGATGATGAGACATTGCACACTCCTTCCACTTCGGGTTCTCATCACAGAGGTAGTTTTTCACGAGGTTCTAGTAGAGGTTCATCAAGAGGATCTGGTCGTTCATCTAATCGAGGTCGATCCTCAGAATCTCCATCAACCTCTACATGTCGCCATTTGTTCCCCCAAGGCTTGTGTTCACTCCTCCAAATCGATCGCCTCCTAACCGGATCTTGACGTATCAACGTGCTAGTCAGCAACGAGCGCCTACTCTTGAAGTCATCACAGGGGCTGAGGAGTCCACGTCGACCTCTACGACCGATGTACGCACCAAATGGGGTTGGGGAGTCTAGATTAGTTGACTTGGGATTTTTATTGTACATATTCAACTTACGTATTATTTTGGATGGTCGTTATGCAATATATATGCACTATTTTCATTTGTCATGAGTACTGGAGGAGCTTGTTGGTTCATTTCTTATGTAGTATGAAGTATTAAATAATTTTAATGCAGGGTATGAAATGTTTAATGTTCAAGAGTTTGATGGAAATTTAGAAATGGGCTGCAGACAAAACCGCCACCTTAAATGGCGGTTTAATTAATTTCAAAAATAAAAAAAAATTAAGTTAAACGCCACTTTAAATGGTGGTTTAAGAGAAAAAGGTTGCATCATAAACCGTTATTTAAGGTGGCGGTTTTAGTATTTTCAAAAATAAAAAAAATAAAAAAATAAAATTTAATTGAACCGCCATTTAGAGTAGCAGTTTAGGTAATTAGGTAAACCGCCACTTACAGTGGTGGTTTTGTATCTATACAACAAAAAAAATTTCTCTGTCCTACGTGGACTGTATTGAGGGAAATTATTTTTCCTTTGATGCAAAGTGGGAAGTAATTTTCATTTTGGCATTATTATGGAAAAAGATTCATTTAAAGAAGGAACGATGTGTTATTGCAATGCATTTGAGAATTGGACATTTCTTTTCGCAAGTTTTCAGGTGGTAAGGATCGTGGTTGGTGGTCCTAAAGTTAGGCCGACGTGTGGGTTTGGTCAGTGTAGAAGATGGGGTGGCTGTGGCGGTGGTCAAGCACATTTGGGTGGAGACGTAGTGACTATTGAATGGGTTATTTGCATTGGGGGTGTGCCGGTATGGTTGATTTTGCTGGTAAAGGTGGGCTGTCAACATGGTGGATCGTCGATGTCGGTAGGGTTCTGTTGGAAACTAAGTGTTTTACCGGCAGCTGTGATTAGGCTATGGAGGGGATAGGGTGGCTTAAGGTAGAGGGGCTAGGGGAGCTGGTTTTATATTAATTTTTCTTTTTCTTTTTTAATGTTATTTTTTCTTTTTTTTTAGCCAATTTACCTACAATAATATGTTAGGTAACCTGGATGCTAGAGGAAAACACTCCTCAAAGTAGGTATTATTTATGGTTAATTAAAAGTTGGTATTATTGTAGAGAAATCAGTAAATTGTTTTGTTATTCAAGTTAATTTTTGTAATTAAATCAAAACCTATTTAGGACCATAGACCCATTAGACCCGACGAGTCTAGATTCGGATTCAAAAGTAAGGGTTCGGGTTTGAGTTCGAATATGCATCCACTAAAAAATGTAGACTAGAAGCTGAATCTAATTGGATCCGACCTAAATCCAACCTATGAGCATCCCTAATTAGTGTATTCTCGATATAAGTTTCAGTCATCAATCAAGCTTAAAGCACTATAGTGACAAAAATGTTTGTATTAGGACAATTGTTTAAGAATGACTTCAGAAAATGTTCGAATTTTATCGTAGGTTGTACAAATATCAAAATTAAAACTGAAGGTTGAAGGTTTTTCATCTTAAATTAGTGAGTAAATACTTCACCTAGTTCTATACAATGACTCTTATTTATTTGTATTAACTATTATACACACGTATTAATGTTAATAAGGTCTAGTGAGCACAAATTTGTTAACAACTACTTTATAAAATAAAATATTTCTTTGTTGGTTTAATTTTTACTACATACACATTCCTTTGTCTATTTGATTTAGCATTTAAGAGAATGTAGAATATTTTTTAAAAAAGGTGTATATTTTGTACTTCCTCTGTTTTAAGAGAAAGTAGAATATTTTTAATTTTAATCTATAAGTTAAAACATTGTCAAATGAAATCGTGTTTGATTCGTTTCAATGAAAATATTACAAATATCAATTATTTATATTTTTTTACTATACATATATATACTAGAGACATTATAAATGAATAACTGCATCGTACTGTGTAACGTTGTAAGTATTTTGGAATAAATGAAGCGAAATAAAAACTTTTGAGTGAAATTAAAAGTTAAAATAAACAGACTAGATTAAGAGAAGGTAATATGTTCATTTTCAAAAATAAAAACGATGAAAAATGTATGGGCAAAGGGAGTACTTCCTCCGTTACAATTTACTTGCAACACTTTTCTTTTTGAATATTTTACAATACTTGCAACATTATCCTTTTTGGCTAAAATTAACTAAATAATTTTCTATTTTTTCCCTATTTTATTTGTAGTGGCCCGGATAAAGTCAACTAGGAAATTCTACATAAAGTCATAGTTCTCCAAGCGATATACGAACCATTAATGAAAGTTTAAACGCAAAAGTCCAAGGATTCATTCCACCCTAACGACTCACCTTTTAATGGTAGAGACTACGTTAATCAAAAACTATAGCAGTGAAAAAATAAAAGAGAATCCAAATGAAATCCTTATACAACTCGAGAACCCCCTTGAGCCTCTAAAAGAAAAGTAAGCATAATATAGTCTTTCTAGAAAATTAAAATTTTAAACTTTTGAAACCTACAAAGATAATTATACTAGGTATAATACGTCAGAGGCAGATATTAAAAATGCATAACCAACACATAAAATTAATATCACAATCCATCTAGTATACGAAGGCTCTAATATAATTTGTCATTCCCTTTTTAATCCATTGAGTACTATGACTCATCTTCAATTCTCCAATCTTTTGCTTCAAAAATAAATTTGGTAGAATACACAAATAAAGGAGAGTTAATCCCAAGGCAACTACCGACCAAGACGTTGCGCAATATCTTAACGTGTCGTCAAAGTTAAGAGTATGCATACTCTTCCCATGGTGGCCCTTATTAGGGCCCCACCGATGGGGACTAAATTATCCTATTGGGTAACTATTTTCAATTCTCCTTATTAGAAGTATCCTTTCTATAAGCATAATGGGTATCCCAAACCAATTTCTCCTTAAAAGGAGTTTCCATAACTATTAATTCATTATTCGGGTATCTAAGTCCTTATGTAAATTTATTCCTTAGTAACCAACATAATCCAACAATATAAATCACATAAAGGGGATATCCAAGATATGCATGATCAACCTCAGCGTGTACGTACCTTTTCCAGATAAGCATGCAAACACAACCTCGTAAACCAGAAAGACAATTTAATGGCCCCTCACGAATTGAGGTCCTATCAATAAACAACACCCAAAGAAAAATACGCATTAGAGCGTATTTCAAATAAACATTCAAGTGACTTTACACTTAACCATTTAGTTTTCATTTAAACACATAACATTTTAATAGAATAAGACAATTAATTAATTAATTGTTCCAAAAACGTACAACAACAAAACAGGTCCGATTCGACAGTTTTTGATATGCGAATTGAAAAACTGACTTCACCTTGCGTCTGGAAGGTACCAATTACCTTGGGTACCAAATTTTATGATTTTTAAAGGTGGTTTACTATTTTTAAACGTCTGTGGTTTACTTCGACTATTATTTTTTTTTTACCTTTTTTTTACTCAGTAAAACAAAATAAGAAAATACTCTTTCAATTTCAACCCATTTACATTCTCATCTGTCCGCCATTAATGAGCTCTCAAATAACCTTTCCAAAACTTCATTTTCAGCTTCCACCACAAAGTGCACCCTTAAATTTGGGATTAGGGTTTGAAAACTTAGAAGAAGATGATGAATACATTGAGTCTTAAAGGGATGAAGCTTTTAGAGCTCTAGCATGAGTCATGTTTTTTCATGAGAGTTTTAGGGTTTGATAATGGAGGAAAAATGAATGAAGAAGGAGTTTAATGAAGATGAAGGACATTTTATTATTTTGAATAGCTGACTTAAAAAAAAAGGTAAAAAAAAATAACCAAGCAACCTGCAGCAGCCAGTCATTGTGGAGGGGGTCTGTTTTGAACAAATTCGAAGGATAATTGGGATTATTAAAAAATAATTGATAGTTGGGATTATTTTTGGCCAACGGGTGATACTTGAGATTATTCTTAGCAAATTTTCCTAATAAATTACAACTTAAGAATAAATAAATCATATATCATTTTTATTACAAAAATCAAGTAAGAGTCATAAAAAAAATACACAATTAGTCTTAAAAAAAATTTCATCATACATATTATCTTTTTTTATTCATGAATGTAAGATATAAAATAATTTTTAAAAAGTTATAATTTAAAGCTTACAATTTCCAAAGCTTAGAACGATGCAACATTCGAAGAATAAAACCGAGCAACCCAAACTTTCCCCTTTTCCTCTATTTGTAGCGGCACACAAGACGCTAGGTAGATCTTTTTTTTCTTTGTTTAACTTAGGATGATAGAATAAATAATGAAATTTAGGTTTTTAAGGGGTTTTATTATGGCGGTTATATTTTTTAATTTAGGCAACTTAATTATACCCCATAATTACAATTATTCTCCCCCTTCACCTTCCCATAACCGGCCCCCTTCAATGATATTCATATATATCTATATATATTTTTTTTAATTTTAAATCTTATACATACGTTATATGCCGCTCATGTAAAAACGTGACATTCAAAGTAAAACGATCTATCAAGTAATACACCTTAATATTTTTATATTTATCTATTATTAATTTTTTTTATAATTATTATTTTTATTAATTATTTATATATTTATATTTTTTTTATACGAAATTAGTGGGGTGCTACATGATTCTCACTTTATACATGATTCTCACTAATAACCTATCTAAATGAAAAACTACTTTGTCCCTTGTAATGTTGTTATCTTGTACTTGTATTTTATACTGCAAAAGTAGTCCTATTGAGGCTGAGCGTTTTGCCTTAGCCTGAGTGAGTGTTACTATATGAACAGGAGTACATGAGATGAAGGATAAGGAGAATCTCTGTACATTAAAAGCAAGCAGATAAAGTATTAAATCAGCTATTGAATGACTTGAAAGGGCCCCAATCAATCAGAACAATAGTGAAACTGAGGGCCTTCCAATGACTATTTTGGGCTAGTTTCCTAAGGAAGCCACCTTAAAATCCAAATGCATTTTGGAAATGACAAATATCCAAACAAAAGGGCACAATCAAACATTGAATAATTGCCAAGTAATATAGGCCAGATTTATTCTCTACCTACTTAAGAATACTTATACTACATATCTCGAATTTTGGATATTAATATAAAGCTGTTAGTCCGAATCCTCATTTTAAAGTAAGCATTAAAGATACGATAAATAAGCATTAAGAATAATGTAAGTAGGCATTAAGAATACGGTAAGTAAATATTAATTTTAAATGGGCTGGGCTTGAGATACGCCTCTCAAACAGACGATCTCTCAAAAGAGTAGCGGAGATAGAATTTAGAAAATGGGTCTGTGCAATCTAAATATAGAGAAGTAGATGTAACTCCTTATAAGTTTAAAGGAGGTTCACTAACAAGTTTTAAAATGATTAATTACAAATAGGGGTGTACAATGGGCTGGAGACCATTTGGGGGCCTTAATTCCGCCCTTAAAAAAGTGCGCTTTAAATGGCCCAAACTTTAAATGAGTCGGGTTTCAAATGGGCCATTTGTTTTGAAAATGGATTAGGCTTAAAATGAGCCTTTGTAATTTTAAAATTTTCCTTGATTATGATACAATATTATTAATTTATAGTAATTTATAATTTAATTATAATGAACAAATACAAATAATAAAGTTATAGGACATTTATTTCAATCAAACATGTTTATTTTATTGAAAATTATGAAGACAATTTTATAAACGGGTTGGAGTGGGCCAAGAACGCCCGGCCCGTTTGGTCCATTTTATTTTTAATAAAGGCTTAACCCAGCCCATTTTTTAACCCAATCCATTGAACACCTCTAATTACAACCTTAAAGTGATCATTTTAAAGCTTGTAGTGCTAAATTACAAGTGATCAACTATATAGAGCCCAATATAACTTTAAATGGATTAATTATAACTTCTAATTTAAGTAATAAATTACAAATGATCAGTTATATTGAGTTTAGGTCGAATGAACTACTCTTATATGAATGGTCGCACTGTAAAGCCGTCTAACGCAAGACTTGCCGTTGAAAATCTGTGTATCATAAGCAGTTAAAAGCAGATATACCAACCCAATTCACAATTATAATACGGGCAATTTGCAATGAATTAGTACATGAGAGCTTAGTTGCTCAAAAAATCAAGGGAAAAATAAATCTACTATATTCTGAGGAAGTGCACATTTGACCACAAGCAAAATTCTGGGTCACTACAGCATCAAGAAATTGTGAGAAAACTCAAACCAAACAATTTTCATTATTCTGTACAATAATTCATCAAATCCCCTTACCAAGGATTTTGCAAATCTGAGCCTTTTGAGATTCAAATCACCCAAAGTCTACTCAATAGATGCACATAGCAAGAAGGCTTGCCGTTTCATCTAGTATGACATTGCAGGCGGCCTCCAACTCTTTTGCTGCAGGTGTTTACCTGCAGCTAAAGACTTAGAAACACGTCGAAACTTCCAAAGACAATTACTGCTAGCAGACTTCATCTGCATCTTAAACCGCACCGCGCCACAGCAGATTCATTTCGGGTATGTTATTCGCAAAACACAAATCTCAACAAAATGATATTTTTTTTTATCCTTTTTTCTTGGTTAGTTAAGATGAATGACCCTATGAGACAGACCTGTCATGGCCCAAGGGTGAACTCCACTCACATTTGCAGAATGGACCTCTTCGAGTGTGAGGAAAGCCCTACCACCAAGAATGATACCCGGGTCCTGCATCTTAAGAAAGCACTATTGAGCAGCTGACGCAACGATAAGTGTTTTCTTAGTTTTCGCAAATGTCTTGATCAACTGGCAGTTTGAATGTGATTTTCACAATTCCAAGCCCCTCAAAATTCAGCAATAGCACACCATCATCCATCAGCAACACCCGGCTATAGGAAGGAATGCATCTCTTCTAGGCGAAATGGGCGAGCAGCTCAAGTCGTCACTTGTTATGTGATGGTACATCTTCTGTAGATAGAATACCATATAACACTGACAAGCTCTCACCGTTGCTTCATCTACTTCTAGTATCCATGCGTCATCACATTTATACCATTGATTATGCAAACGCAAAAAAGTTACGTAGTGCCCGGATTCAAGCATCCCTGAATGCGTCACTACTGCAAAAATCTCATATTCTGTGACTAAATCAGCTTCATCATCTTCAAAGGAAAACATTCTATTTCCATGCCTGCCTCTTACTACTGTTGAAGACAAATATGGGTTCATGTCCAAAGAAAAGGGGAACTGTAGGTATTGGTCTATCTTTCTGGACACTTTCCGGACATGAGAGTGCTCAAACCTTTTAATATGCAGGCATAACACCAACGGAAGCTGTCTGAATGACATTTGTTTCGCTGATTCTTGCCTTTCTTGACAATTTTCACAATAGAGCTTTTGATCAGATCCCAGTTTCTCGGACCTTGTGAAATGACCCAGGCAACTTGAAAGGGTTGCCATGTTGATGCTTCCGCTCACCTGCGTTGTTTGGCCGTCCAAGTCAAGAGAGATATCCATGCAAGGATCATAGGTGGTTGATGTGGACCCACATACTGTACAAGACAAATCTGAGCGCAAAAGGCCGGAAAAAACTCGATGGGCGATGCACTCACAGTCTCTTACATCTGTGTCAAAAAAAGTTCACAGTTAAAGATGGATATTTATCCAAAAATTGGTGCACCTTCACTATAAAATTACACATGATTTGAACATCTTAAAACTCGATAGAACATTTAGCAAAAAATGTTGATTTGAAGCAATTTTTTCTAATTGATTGAATATACGAAAAGCCAGCAAGTAACCTTTTTTGTGGAACATGGGAAACAAATTATTCTCCAATTGATCCTATAGTTCAAGCACATACAACACGCATAGCACTATAAAAATTATTTCGGATGCAGTTTTAGCAAAGAAAGTACTCTTCTATGCTTTCCCAATTTTCAAAGTAGATAAACAGATGTTAGTGTACATGCTAGTAAAATTTCCATGCACAATCTGATGAAAATTCTAAGTATTTATTTATATAACAATAAAGCATAGCAATTTCTTTGAAAACTGGCAACATCACAAAAACAACTGAAAAATCTCCAAGCATATTCCCCTGTATAAGGTTTCCTTTGGGCCCTCCAATCCAACTCCACACCCCACCCCCCAAGACACTTCAGAAAAATAATTGTTTCAACACTTGGGGCAAAAGCAAACGTATGTGCCTCAAAAACACAGTAGAAGAGATAAATGTTTTTTTTTGAGACAAATCCATATGAAATGATTTTGAAGAAAAATTGTAGCTCAAACTTATATTATAGACTTATTCATGTTCTTGCGTAACGATTACAAATAAAAGCATGAACACTTGCAAATTCCATTTTAACACTAACACCCACCTCCAGTAAGCTTCAAGTTTTTGGATTCTTTCTCATGTAATTGGTCAAGAATTGATATAAAGAATTCATGGGCATCCTGCTGCTCATAAGTTGCATGATTTTCTGAGTGCAACCACCAACTGTGAAAACAAAAAAGATTCTTTATCTCAAATGCAATCAACAAAGATGCCAATACAACCAAAACACCATAAAATATACAAATTTAGTTCAACACATACACAACATAAACCATATATACCACAATTCTAAACAATGTCACGCGCACAACGGCACAAGTTGAGTAGCGTTTAGAAGGGTACATGTCGAAGCCTCTAAATATATCATTTAAACAAAAAATCATTTTCTTTTTCATTCGAAAGGAAAAGCTTAGTATTCATATACCCGTCAAAGTATCCAATACCGACAAGCAATAAAAGGAGAAATGAAGAATAAGAGTAAATACATTCTTAAGATAGTCATATTCCAAATACTCCAAATTTCTCCAAACTATATTTCATTCATCACAACACCAAGATATCATCATCATCTGAACAATTCGCTCACACGGAACCATTGATCATTCTTCTCCATTCATCTTAAAAAATGCGTACATGAACCCAGATAATGTGCAATGTTTTCCCACATTGATTTCAATAAACATAAACCAATAATATCCAACAAAACAAATCCTCACAAAATGCTACTCAGGCAGTTACATTCAATATATAAAATACAAAAACAATCAAATGTCACATAACAAATAACATATAAGGTTGCAACCATAAAGCAGCTTAATTATGCATATAACGGATTCCAAATGAAATGAAATCTTGAAATAATTGATCATACCTATGAAGAAAGTGAGCAGGACTATAGGGAGATCGATCACCAGAGAAAACAGCAGAGAAAAGAGCATCAATATCACAAGGCAAACAAAGCTGATCAGCTGATCTTTTCCTACAAAACTTCTTGTGATGTCTATCACTTAAGAAGTAATTCCTTAAAGGAGGAGCATGAAGTAATGCCTGCAATACAGAATTCATAAAACAGGTACTACCCAAATTATTCAAACCCCTTAATCCCAAAGGATACACCATTTTTGACCTTGGATCTCTCCTTAAAACAACCAATTGTTTAGATTTCATCAAATCCATTTCAACACATAAAACTTTTCTCCTACTACTATTACTACTAACCTCTGATTTTTTCAATTCCTCAAACTTTTGTGACATCAAAACCCTGTCAAAATCAGGATCATACACCTGATCACAACACACACAGCAATATAATTCTGCTCTTTCAAGATCAACAGCTATTTCATGACCATTATTGTTGTTAGAATGCAAATGGGCATGATTGTTTTTCAAATCTGAAGTTAAACAACAAGAAATTGTGGAGCAAACCAAGCAAATGTAAAATCTACCCTTATACCCAAAACAGAAATCACATCTGGGTACCTCCTTTTTATCATTTAATAGAGATGATTTATCATTTGGGGTTGATTTCAGGTAATTTTGGAGTTGGGTATAGCAATTTATCCCATGTTTAAGCTTAAAAATTGAGAGATGTTTACATGGCTTTGGAACAAAAAAAGATGGGTTCTTTGTATACATCTACAACAAGATTTGATTTTTATCAAGGAAAAAAACAAAGATCTAAATCAAATGAAATAGGAGTAACACCTTTAATTAATGATTGAATCAATAGCAATACTAATAGTATATCAAATAATCAAAAAGTACTGATCTTGGGTGAAAAAAATGAGAGATAGAAGAAAAATAAGTAGTCTATTTAGGACTTTTCTGGGCGAAGGAGGAGGAAGGAGAACAAGAGGGGGAGCTATGGTGGGTGGTGTGGTCTAGGACTTTAGGTGAGGTCAATTGGGTTGTGGGGCGGTGAGTTCCTACACATAATAGGGCACTTCTCACTTTCTACTTGCTAAGACCTTTGCCTTTTTCTCCTTTATCATGGGGATGTAGTATTTTTATTTTTTTTTTGGAGTGTTTGTGGTTACTTTTTTCTTTGATTAGGGATGTATGTAATCAAATTGATAATTTCATGGGTAATAATTTCACAAACACAAAGAGATTACATATATTATATAGGCTTAGAAAACCTATTAGGGGATATTGAAAGAATCAAACTTTTTGAAGGATTGGTATAACCTTACTCTCAAGTTGTTGGGTGATTTATAATCTTTTAATCATTATACTAGGTATCATTATATAATTCCATATTTTAAGAGAATAAATAATTTAGTGATTTGGTGTTAAAGGAATAATTTATTACTGTGGTGTTTAGGAAATAAATAATTTATCGTATCTGACTCGTAGAAAATAAATAATTTTGTATATCTTGTTTTTAGGAAATAAATAATTATGGTGCATCGTGTTTAGGAAATTAATAAATTTCCATTTGCCATATATCATTAGCACTGCGAAATAAATTATTATAAAAATGTAGTTATCAAATAAATATTCATTTCAATCATTTGTCAGACAATAAGTCTCTTGAGAGACCGTCTCTTTTAGAGACGCCTCTCAGACACAATCCATTTTGTTTTAATAATTAAAAAAGAAAAAATATATGCACAGAACGGTTACACACAACTCGAGAAAAACGTATCTTCTTCTCCATAAACATAGCATGTGATTTTACATCGAAAAAGAGCATTGTTCAATTATTCATCTATACAATTATCTTCTCAACCATCAATTTATTCAAGTCATCCATAAATATTAAATCAAATCTTTAACATAAGATTAGAATGTAAGATTTAATGCTAGCTTGAATTTGATAATTTTATATCTAAAGCTTAGTGCAAAAAGAACACGAATAAAATGAAAGGTAAATGTATATTTTTTTTCAAATTGATTCCTTCAAATTAAATCTAATAATTATAAGAACTCGACTTTTATATTATAAACAACAACTGTAATATGTTAAATGACTAAATACATGTGGTTATATTAAAAAATGATGATAGAGTTTGATGAAGAGAATAAGATTATTAAAGAAGAAAACAATATGATTTGCTTGTACGAAGGTAAACAAAACCTATTGATTTGAAGTTGGCATTTTAACCTTTTGAAGTTGGTATTTTAACATGTTGAAGCTGGTATTCTAACATGTTGTAGTTGGTATTTCAACCTATTGTAGTTGGTATTTCAACCTATTGAAGTTGGTACTTTAACTTGTTTATGATTTGCTTTTATGGGGATAAAAAAAACTATTAAAGTTGGTTTTTTAACCTTTTAAAGTTGGTAAATTAACATATTTAAGTTGATATTTTAACCCATTGTAGTTGGTATTTTAACATGTTGAAGTTGGTCTTTTAACCTATTGAATTTGGTACTTTAACTTGTTGATGTTGGTATTTTAACATATTCAAGTTGTTATAACTTGTTTAATAAGTTGGTGTTTTAATTGAGTTTAATATGTTAAAATGTTGAATTTGGTGTTTTAATCTATCGAAGTTAGTATTTTAACTTGTTAAAGTTGGTGGTTTAACATATTGAAGGTTGTACTTTAACCTATTGAAATTGGTATTTTAACATGTTTAAGTAGGTTATTTATACAATTTAAGTTGGTATTTTAACATGTTTAAGTTGCTATTTTAATATATTGAAGTTGGTATTCTAATTATAAAAGTTGGTGTTTTAACTTATTAAAGTTAGTATTTTAACCTATTAAAGTTAATATTTTAACCTTTTTAAGTTGGTGTTTTATGATGTTGAAATTAGTATTTTAACCTATTAAAATTAGTGTTTTACCTGTTAAAGTTATTTTTTTAAGTTGTTAAAATTGGTGTTTTTATGCTGCTTAAGTTGGTATTGTAAAAATCCAATTATATCTTGTTAAATCACCAACTTTAATCATATAAATGACAATATTATTGCTTGAATAATACAAACAATATACAAACTACAAACTATATGTTTGATGAAATAAGGGGAGATCAAGAATATAGCATTTGTTGAACAATGATAAATATTGTAAAGCAAGAGTGACAGATTCTAGAAGATGCTTTACTAACTTTTCCAAAGTTGACATTTTTTGGTTCCATGAAGGAGTTACATCTCAAAATATTAAAGACCTTGAACAATTATACCACTCGCATGTAAGAGTAATTGGTTTTAGTATAAAAAGTAGACTCACAGACCAAGTGAAAAAATTTCATTGAAAAGTATCCGGTTTGTTCGTGTGAAATGAAAACTCATAATTAAGTACGCACAAGACAAATAACATCATACAACGTCAAAGAATATCAATCTTGCACACATATGATTTAACAAGGGTTAAATGGCAACATCTCCATCGTAATACTCCGTTATTTTACGATTAAATTTCTTTCTGGTTATTATATGAGTTTGTCATATGATATTTTATGCTTTGACCATTTGATACTTTTTAATCGTAGACTAAAATTACATGTCGAATGCAATTACTATTATATAACAAGTGATAACACGAAGGGTCATATTATAATTAAAATTATAACAATGGTAATTATTCACTATAATTAGCTTTTAGGAGGACAAAATAAACAATTTAATTATATAATAAAAAGTCATATTATTTTGATGTTAGAAACAATTATGTCATGAACTTAATTAGTAATCATGACTATTATTTTCAATAAAAACATTTTCTTTTTCAGTCCAATCTCTTTCTCTATACAATGTAAGTAGTTATGTGTAAGCCTTTTTAAATATAAAGCCATTACTAACTGATTTTGAGCTTCTTATTATCAAATTTGATGTTTAATTCAGTTTGTTCGTCATTTTAATGGTCGCTTTTCAAGTCTTGTTGTAGAATTGTTTTTGTTACAACTCAGTCATTTTAATGATTTGCTCGAATTATTGTGAGAAACTTAGCTTTCATGGTTTTTCTAGTAGTGACTATTGAGTAAAGGGACAAAGATGAATTATTATTATTATTATTATTATTATTATTATTATTATTATTATCATTATTATTATTATTATTAGTTTTTCATTCATATATTATTAAGAAAACATATCGAGTATTGCAGGCGACTTGTCGCTTGACTTTCTTTTACAATTGAAAGTTTTTATCCTTTTAGTTTCTTTCGGTCACTATTATTTTTGATGCTTTATTATTATTTGTTTGGGAGTCAAGTTTGATAACCTTTAATTTTCATTATTTTGTAATAAGTATTTATTATACTCACTAAAAAAATATATTTACTTCAGTTGAATTTGTTCGATGAGGCGCAATAGAACACTTGTGACTTTTGTATCAAAATATTGTATTTTTTTGAAAAAATATTTGCTCGGGACTATGTAGGGTAGGTCAATCTTTGGTGCATCTAAACGTGACATGTGTTTGCATTGCCAAAGACAAATTACTTCCCTAAGGTGTCTGGTGGATTGACCTTATAGGAGGAGTCCATGAAATAGAGTATACTTTTGGGACATTATATAAATGTACATTGTGAATAAATTTTTAAAGTGTGACAATTCAAGTGTTTTATACTTTATGAATATATTTTGATTTATACTAAATATATAAATACTTATGTATGATTTTTGTGGATTTCAAAAAAAATATTATTTTAAAGTCAAACGTTTTTAATGTTAGAATAATATCTTTTGATTACTAGAATATTTTGTATAATCAATATGATTATGTAGAATATTAGGTAAATATTTAGTTTTCTAAAGTATAGTTTGTAATATTGTATATATTGACATTACTCCTAATGAGAATCATTCATTCAAGCCAAATAATTCTTTCAGGGTATCATTTGCCTAGGTTTCTTGCTTCCCTCCTTTCTTACCTCTTATCTCTTCCTTGATCTCCAAGTGTGCCGCCCATACCACCCTTTCCGCCACCAAATTCTACCGCCACCTCTCCTTGTTGCCCTCTTCATGGCCTCTCCCACAAAAATTCATCCCACCACTTTGGTTACTTATATTAAAACAAGCGTGCTTATCCAACTTGATGAAGATGGTTCCAATTTTCATACTTGGGTTACTTTATTCAAGCTTCATTGTAGAGCTCACCTTGTGGATTCTCACATTCTTCCTGATGACTCCTCTAAAGCTTTAATTTCTAAAGATTTCGAATGGCAACGTCTTGATGACATTGTTCGCACATGGATTTATGGCTCTATTAGTTTATCCCTCCTTCAATCTATAGTTCGTCCCCATGATTTTGGCTTTGATGCTTGGAATCATCTTGAGAACAATTTTCAAACTAATAAGATATCTAGAATTCTTCATCTTGAGTCTCAATTTAATGACATTTCTCTATCCAATTTTCCCAATGTGAAATCTTATTGCAATGAACTTGAAACTATTGCTACTTCTCTTACTAATATTGGCACGTCCATCACCGAAAATCGATTGGCTCTCCAAGTTCTTCATGGCTTGACTTCGGAATACAAAACTTTTCGGTCTTTGGTTCAACATATGAATCTCATTCCCTCTTTTGATACTCTTCGTTCTATGTTAGAATTGGAAGAGCGCTCCAACCATAAACACAATTCTCCCGCTCAAGATTCGGCCCTTATTACCACAAACAAAGCTTCTTTTTCTGAAAATTCCGCTCATTTTAACCACTGCGGCCCTCCTAACCACCGTGGTGGCCACCGTCACTCTCGTCGTGGTGGCCGGACCCACCGTGGCAGCCACCCTGGCTCCGCAAGCAATTCTGGCCACTGGCAACAGCATCCCCGGCCCAATTTACCTTTTCCTTCTCGGCACAACAGCATTCCTTCTGGCCCACCCTCTTTTTCCTCCTATCCTTCCCCTCCTTGGCATTATTGGGCCCAGCATGTTGCTCCCTTTCCCACTACACCTTGGGCTCCTCCTTCTCAAAGCAATGCATCTTCTGTTGGTCTTCTTGGTCCGCGACCGGCACAAAATTATCATACCGGGACTAGTGCTTCTATGAATTATATTCCTACGGACATTGATCATGCCATGAACACTCTCTCTTTGTCTACTCCAGATGAGCAATTTTATATGGATACCGGTGCCACATCCCACATGACTCGATCTCAAGGTACTTTACTTCCTTATTTTCCTTTAAAGCATTAATTCAATAATGCTATTGTTGTCGGTAATGGTAATTTAATTCCAATTCTTGGTCACGGGCATATTTCTTTTCCTTCCTCTCAAAAATCCCTTACCTTAAAAAATGTCTTACATGCGCCTAAACTTATTAAAAATCTTATTTCTGTTCGTAAATTCACTCATGATAATATGGTTTCCGTTGAATTTGATCCTTTTGGATTTTATATGAAGGATTTGGCCACGGGGAGCATCGTTCTGAGATCTAGTAGCACATGTGATCTTTATCCTTTCCCATCTACACATGGAATTTCTCCTGCGTCCTCCATTATCATCGGCTTTTTCCGTTTTTTCTTCTAGTATTTGGCATTCCCGTTTAGGACATCCGGACAATGCGGTTTTAAATTCCTTGTACTCTTCTCGTTTAATTTAATGTAATAAAGATCCTCATTTTGTTTGTCATTCTTGTCCTTTAAGGAAACACATTCAATTACCTTTTGTTAATTCTATGTCTATGAGTTGTAAGCCTTTTGATATTGTTCATAGTAATTTGTGGACATCTCCCATTTGTAGTCCATCGGGATATAAATATTACGTTCTTTTTCTTGATAATTATACTAATTTTTTGTGGACTTTTCCTTTATTTCGCAAATCTCAAGTTTATGATGTGTTTGTGAATTTCAATACTTTTGTTAATACCCAATTTGAGCTTAACATAAAATCTTTCCAATGTGATAATGGGGGTGAATTTGACAATAATATGTTTCATCAATTTTGTACTAGTCGGGGCATTTCTCTTCGTTTTTCTTGTACTTACACATCTTCTCAAAATGGCAAATCCGAACGCAAAATCCGCTCCATCAATAACACAATTCGTACTCTTTTGTGTCATGCTTCCCTTCCTCCGTCTTTGTGGCCTCACGCCTTAAACACGGCTACTTATCTCCTTAATATTCTTCCTTCTAAAATTCCTTGTAATCTCACTCCCACTCACTTTTTTTATCGTAAGTTTCCTACATATACTCATCTACGGGTTTTTGGGTGTTTATGTTTCCCACTTTTTCCCTCAACTACTATCCACAAACTCCACCCACGCTCCGCTCCATGTGTCTTTTTAGGATACCCGTCTTCTCATAGAGGTTACAAGTGCTATGATCTCTCATCCCGTAAAATCATTATATCTCGACATGTTCTATTTGGTGAAGCCACCTTTCCTTTTTCTCAATCTCCTTCACCGTCTCCCCAAAATTACCAATTCTTAGATGATAATATCCCCCTTCGTTTGCTTAAAACAACCCATACAAATCCCCCCTACTAGGTCTGCTCCTACGCCCAGCCCATCAGTCCACTCCTCCCCTACCCAGCTCCAGCAGCCAAGCCCATCAGTCCACTCCTCCCCTACCCAGCTCCAGCTGCTCTCCCAACTTCTGCTGGGCCTGCCTCAATCTTCCTCTTTCTCTTCCACTCCCAATTCTCCATCATCACCACCCGACATGGTTACGCGTAGTAAACATGGTATTTTCAAACCCAATCCCAAATACTACTCCCAAGCTTTATCCGTTTCTTTTTCATCCTTACCCAAATCTCCCCTTCATGCCCTTCGTGACCCCAACTGGAAGTTAGCTATGCAAGAGGAATTCGATGCCTTAATTCAAAATCACACTTAGGATCTGGTACCTCGTCCTCCTAATGCTAATATCATTCGGTCTTTGTGGGTGTTTCGTGTCAAGACCAAGTCTGATGGTTCTTTTGAGCGCTATAAAATGCGTCTTGTTGGTGATGGTAAACCTCAAAGGGAAGGCATTGATTGTGATGAAACTTTTAGTCCGGTTGTGAAACCTGCTTCTATTCGCATTGTTTTGACTGAGACTGTTTACATGCATCAGCCTCTGGGTTTTCGTAATCCTACTCGTCCTGATCATGTTTGTCTTCTTCGTAAATCTCTTTATGGTCTCAAACAAACTCCTCATGCTTGGTACCACTGGTTTGCCACTTTTGCGACTACTATTGGTTTTTCTAACAACATTTCTGATAATTCTATTTTTGTTTACTGTCATGGTTCTGATATTGCTTATCTGTTGTTATATGTGGATGATATTATTCTTACGGCTTCTTCTGATTTACTCCGTGAGTCTCTTATGTCCAAACTTAGCTCAGAGATTGCTATGAAGGATTTGGGTCCTCTTAATTATTTTTTGGGTATTGCTGTAAATGGTTTGACACGTTAGAGTAACTATTTGCTGAGTTGTGCCTCATGTTTTGTATTTTTGTTTTCAATAGGTAATGACAAGTTGTTTGATGTGTTTACTGTTTGAGGGTTAGACGCTTTAGATCATATGTCATGAGTATATTTTAATAAATTAGTGTTAGACATTTATTTTCCTTAAACTATATTAGTTTTAAATGTTTGACGCCTTACTCTTTTTCTGTGTGGCGGACACCCTATTTATACTTTGACGCCTTACCAACCGTTACTTTCACTTACTATGTTAGATTGCTATTTGCGACATTTGTATATTTATTGATAATTTTAAATGATTTGTTTGATTATATTATGTTATTTGTTGATATTTTTTAGTTATTTTTCTATCCTTTTCAATGATTTGTCGATGATTTTTAGTTTTTGTTCTTGAAAT
>NC_080053.1:8754458-8821958 GCF_026212465.1 Amaranthus tricolor | reverse complement strand
GACAAAAATAAGGACGAAGTTGAAGGGGATGTCAACAGAATTACAGTTGATAATGAGAGTCTTGTGTACAATAATTATGAAAATAACCATGTCTGTGGTCAGCAAAGAAATAGTGATGGTCATGAGACAATTGTTCATAATACCGATTGGAATGGAAACATAGCTGACAGGGGACATAGCGGATTTCATAGTGTAGATGACAGAACTGTTGTGCATGATGATACTCTTGCTGTTGATGGGAGTGAGTCAAACACAACAGAATGTGTTGATGAGAGGTTTCACAATTCTGATAATGACAGAATGCTTGGAAAAATGGGAAGAAATCATGCTGCTGCTATTGACAGAATGTTTCAGTGTGATGAAAGAACGGCTGATAAATCTGATGGTCATGTTATTTCTGAGGATAGAGTTCAGGTTGAAGATGTATGTGATGATGACAGACATGGATATAATGAGGAGTGTCCTGCTGCTGTGGGTCAGAGTTCAGCTGCGCAGGCTGCAGCTGTGATCACAACATACTCTGATGATAAAGAACTTCATATAGGTAAATGTGATGATGACAATAGTGAATGGGTTGATGAGAGCTCTGCTGCTGAGGATACTGATTTGTTCATAACCCAGGCCTGTGGGGCTTCACATGAGGCCAATGAGAATATAAGGAAAAGAGGGGAGGATACAATTGCTGACAATACCGAATGCCATGACAAAAATGAGAACAGAGGACGTAGCGGGCTCAAATGTGTTGATCACAGATTTGAAGGCGATGTTGTAGTCCCTACTGGCGAGGGTGGCCTTTCGAACAGAGGACGTAGCGGGCTCAAATGTGTTGATCACAGATTTGAAGGCGATGTTGTAGTCCCTACTGGCGAGGGTGGCCTTTCGAACAGAGGTGAGAACAGATCCCCCAATTCTGATGATGACTGATTCAATGATAGCAGAAGGAGCCCAGATGATGACAGAATAGATGATGATTTTGATTGTGATGTTAATACTGATACCAGAGTACACAATAAAGGTGAATGTGAGAATGACAGATTTGGATATGCTAATCAGTTGTCTGCTGCTATGGCTGCACAAGTGAACAGAAGGGACTGTGTTGATAGAATTGGGGAAAAAACTGATTATACAAATGATGTGTGTTTGTGTGTTTTAGACCGTACATACAAACAACCGGCCCCTGAAGGTATACCAAACCGCTTGACGGACCCTTTGGTGGCTGATATTGTAAATAGGGTTATTTTCGGGGATGTGTGTGACTGGTTCAACCCCATAGTAGTTGATGAAGCTCATCGGTGGCTTATTGTTAGGGACCACCACGCTCAACAGAGCAGGCCTGGTTTGACTGATGCACCAACAAGCACAAGTTCTCACCTCAGAAGATCTCGAGGAAGACCCAAAAAATCCAACCCCCCCTCCGTTTGTACACCCAAACCCTCCCCTGTCTCGAAAGGTTTTTTTGAAGCTCAGCTATCTTGGGAAACGGCAAAAATGTTGGGTATTTCCTCAAGTGACCAGACGGCGGTTATTGCGGGAATAAGAAAATCAAAGAGGATTCTCATTATGGAGGAAAAGGAAAAATGACAGGAATGCAACCTAGTTTCGTTAGGAGCTCTCAAAATATGTTTTAATATGAATTGCTTGTTTTGGAACATTAGAGGAATCAGAAAGGGGGAAAAGATTGTGACGATTAGGAGGTTGATCGACACGCACAAAATTTCCTTTTTGGGCCTCGTCGAAACGAAACATAAAAGAACATTCACAAGCAGGATAAAAAGAATGTGGGGGCAACGATGACTATGACATGTGTGAAGTTTATGCATCAGACACAAATGGGGGTGGTATTGTGGCTATATGGGACACTACAACCCTTATGGTCACGAAGAAACTATGTGGTGACAGATGGATCCTGCTAGAAGGATACATCATCAATGCAAACTTTGAGTGTACTATCGGTGTCATATATGGGCCAAACGACAGAGCTGGAAGACTCCATGTTTTTACAGAAATCAAAAGTGCTATCATCAGTATCAAGAAGCCATCCCTCCTATTGGGAGACTTCAATGTGATTCTACATTCCTGGGAAAGAAAGGGAACCTTTACATGCGTCCGAAGTACTAATGAATTCTCTGACTGGATTCGTGATCTAGGGCTTATAGATATTCCCCTTCATGGTCTACGATTCACTTGGAGGAGAAATGAATCCAAGAGCAAGTTAGATAGGGGTCTATGCTGCAATGGTTGGCTGACAAAGTTTCCAAAATTAAAATTGCTGGGCCTTAAAAGATCCTGCTCGGACCACAACCTCCTTCTGCTGAATTTGGAAGACAGATATAACTGGGGCCCAAAACCATTTAGAACCTTTCATGCATGGTTCTTGAACCCGAATTTCAAGAAGTTCATCCATAATGAATGGCAAAACCTCCTGTCGGTACCCCTGAACGAGAAACTGAAGATCCTAAAGGGCCCAATGAAAAAGTGGAGCAGAGAACATTTTGATCATTTGGACAACAAAATAAGCAATCTGGAAAAGGCCATTCATGTTCTGGAAAAGCTTAGTGATGACCGTATGCTGAATGATATGGAGCAAGCCAGGCTTAATGCAGCTCAATCTCTTCTCCAATCGTGTCAAATCAGAAGGACCACAACACTAAATTCTTCATTGCCTCAACTTTAATCAGAAGGAAGAGAAATGAGATTCTCAAAACAAAAGTAAATGGCAGATACATTCAGGGTGTATCAAACCTTAAAGATGCAATCAAAAATTTCTTCGCTCAGAGATTCACACAGGAACCACTACCAGATTTCGACTTCGACTTGACAGATTACCCAAAGATCTTACCAGAACAAGCAGTCGCCCTAGAAGCTTTCCCGTCCAGAGAAGAAGTAAAGAACGCTGTATGGGCTTGTGGAGTTGATAAAGCCCCGGGATTTGACGGATACAACTTCAGATTCATAAGAGAAATGTGGGAAGTTATCAAGGAGGATTATTCTTAATGCCTGTTAGAAATGTTCAATAATCAAGTGAATATTTTGTAAGTCGTTAAACGTAATTAATTCTATATACTACGAGACATTAATTTAGTTTATATTGAGTAACGTTTATGTTTGACTAGAGACCTATAAACGTCACTGAACAGTTATTTGATAATGGTACGAGCTTAATGTTACTAAATCTATTGGGTCACACTGTATCAACGTGTGAGATTATTTTATGTGTTTGGACCTATATTAATCAAAGTTCATGTGATTAATCTAGTTAGACTAGATTTTATTCATAATCTCACTATTTAATATTATGATTATATTAAATAAATAAAATTGAATATGTAACTCCTAGCATTATATGTCTTGTAATAGTGGATTCATAAAATCTCATTATAATAGTGGGCTACTAATGCTTTCCATAAGTCTCTTTAGTTACCCATTAAGATTATTATTAATTGGACTCGGACCCTTTTATTTTTTTTGGATCCAGACCCGGATCCGGACCCTAAGGGTCTAAAATTTTCAGATCCAGATCCGGACCCTACGGATCTGACAGGGTCTAGGGTCCTTAATGGGTCTTATACAAAGCCTCATTTCTCCATTCTTCAACACAACAGAAATCAGAAATTGAAAACAGAAAGTGAAAACAGAAATTGAAAACAGAAATTGAAAACAGAAATTACAGAAATGGTTTTACGTATGATAAGACTTTAATTTTTCAACTTACAGAAATTACAGAAATTACTTACATATGAAAATCTGACAACTTAGCCAAACTCCAATCTAAAACGAAAATCAAAAACAAACAGAGACAACTTGCAAAGAAACTTACAGAGCTAGTATATTTGAAGTCAAAATCAGCTTTAATGCTCAATTGCAATAGGTAGGTACCACAGGGTACTGACAGTTAGTAAATTTCATAATTTATGATGATGAAATACAAGATGATGAATCAAAATAAAACAACTAGCCAACAATCAACACAATAAAACCACAAAATACATTGAAATCACTACCAAATTAAAGAAAAATTAAAGAAAACCAAAGAAATGGAGTACCTGGAGTCTCGACTGAAGTGGAGAAGACGGCTGGCGATGGCGATGGCTGGCGAATGGCGATGGAGGTCGAATGGTGATGGAGGCGCAGAGATGTTAGAGGAGAAAGAAAAATTAGGGTTAATGGAGTTTAGGCTTTACTGCTTTAGGTTTTAGGCAAAGAGGGTTTTTCATTATATTAGTCATTAGAATTAAGAAATCAAAAATTTTAAAAAATAAAATTTAAAAGTTTAGGGTTGGGGTCCGGGTCCGGGTCCGGGTCTTCACCTTAGGACCCGAACCCGTCAAATTTTTTCTGGATCCAGACCCGGATCCGTATCCAATGGGTCTAAAAAATTAAGACCCAGATCCTTAAAAAAGGGGCGGGTCCAACAGGATCCTGGACCCATGACCATCCCTACTTGTAGCATTACTATGAAGAGATTTTGCAATGTCTTTAAAAGGTGGGAGGTCATTGGTTTTAAATTGTAGATTTTATTTTTCATAAGCCCTTCGTGTGGTTCGGTAAGATTGTAAGTAATATTGAGTGTAAATGAGACTTAAATATATGAGTTTTGTACACACAAAATTAGTTTGAGAATTGTTCTTAAATATTGTATTAGAGGAACTTTATTTGCAGTTCTTGTCTCGGGATTATATTTAACTAGTGGATTTACGTTACAAAGATATAATTTATCATTCTGATATTTACTTGTTTTATTTCATGTCAATAATTGGGTCTTGAGAAGGTTTTAGTTTTCCGCATATTAAAAGTTAACAGTACTAAAAACCCTACAATGCCTACTTACAATATTTTTAAAAAATATATCATGAGTTGGCTCAATTAGAGATGGTCTATCAAAAAGGTCATATCTCACATAAATTTGTGTTTCTTTAATTTCTATCTACACATTTTATCTTATTTTATCTTGCTTTTAATTAAATCCACATAATTTAATTGTTTCCACCATTTTCTTAATAGTTACTGTGCGTACAATAACAATATGGTACTGTTACAATTTCTTAAACATAGATAGAGTAATGACGTAAAATAATGGAATGTTCATTGTCGCTAAAGAATAGATCCCAAAACAGAACTTGCATTGTAGCAATGGCTTGTCAATTCTGTTTTAAAACAGAACTCTCTCCCCTTATTTTGCAAACTCGAGTCCAGCACTAAAGTCGAGCCATAATGGAATCGCCGATCACACTAGCTCCGTCACTAAAAACTCAATCACCGTAGAACTAGAGTTCAACGACTTGAAATCACCGTCAAGGCCAGGCCATATCATGACGATCTCGAGTTCTGAAGAGATTAAGAAGATAATAAGCCAATATGAAAAGCCAAAGCAATCTCTGTTCGAGTCTCATTCCTAACTTCCGCTTTGTACTGTGCATTCAAACCTGTATAATTTCAACCTGAAATGTAGCTGTGTTCTTTTTTTCATGTACCAAGAAAATTTCTTCATTCTAGTCATGATCTATGAGTTACAGCCATGCCGCTGACTATCTTTCACAAACTAGAGCCTTTCGATGTAAGATGGCTCGCAGCGACATAACACTAACCTACACTCACTGACTCGCAAAGCTAAAATCAAAGCTAGGAATGTATTCAATTGACACGGTAAAGGTCATAATGTACATAACACTAACCCACACTCACTGACTCGCTGATAAGCTGTTTCTGGAATATCAAAGCAACAAAAGCATTTTCAAAGATACACTTCATATAACAAAAGACATAGTAATACAGAGTGCCTTCATTGAGTCTAGGCAAGATAAACCAATAATACACTTCATATTTGTTAGTCTGTTTCAACAATCTGACAGTTACATTGATTCAATGCATGGATTAGTATGAACTATGGACCATTTCAAAATCATTAAAGCATGAACAGGGCATTCATCCCAAAATATATAAAATACAGAACCAGAATAGGATATGGAGGCAAACCCTACAAAATTTTCATACTTAAAGACTAAAGCCAAGAATGACAACCATGATACATCACTCCTAAAAGATATACATTTAAAAAGAGAAGTAAAATCAGGACATAAACATTAACCTTTATCTTAACAGAAGACATGCAATACAACTATAAAAACGCGAATGAGAATAAATGGCACAGGTGTGCTGCTTGTAGCATTTCTATGTCTATCGAAGGCTAAAAGAGCTTGCTTTCGACATAAACGAAGTACATGTTAAGGCCAAGCTTCCCGCTATATTATCAAATTCAGATAGTAAGAGTAGGAGAACAAGTTAAGCATGAACTCTGAGCACCTACATTACTTCAATACAAATCCAAACCTCACGCGACATTTAAACATAAACAAAATACTGATGGATAAGTATACAAGTAAACACAAAAAAGTAGGCTCAATACCTATCATCAAACATCCACGAAAACAAACTATTTTAAATTCTACTTGCAAAGGAAGTTAGATTTACTCTTAGATTAATTCAATAAGAGTTCCACTGACACTATCATTTTGGACCAAGTAGTAAAATCAAAAGTTTTGAGATTTTTAAGCCCACCCATCAAATACCAAATTAAGTTCCAAAATCACCAACATAAGTTCAAAAAGTCAAATTATTTGACAAACTTAGAATTATGCAATATTATAATTCTTCCATCATATACCATCAACTAGTCAAATTACCAACATTCAAAGTTATAAATTTTAAACAACCCATATAACAAATTACAAAAAATTAATCCAATAATATCTTTAAAAACTCTAATAATTGACGAATTTATTATTATAGAGGTTATCGTTCTTATGATTATCATATATACATCCATCAACAACCAATATACTCTAATTCCCAACATTGAAGTCTGAAACTTTGAGCAACCAATATAAGAAAGCACAAACATTACTTCAAAAAGTCAAATTAATTGATGAAATTATTATCATGATAGAGCATATTATTCTTACAATGATCAGATATCCATTAACAACTCAAGTACTCAGATTCCCAACATAAAAGTCAGAAACTTTCAACAAACCTAGAATATATAACAAACCACAAACATAAATCTAAAAAGTCAAAATAATTGACAAAGTTATTATTTTAGAGCTTATCATCCTTACAATTATCATATATCCATCAATAACTCAATTACTCAAATTTCCAACATTAAAGACAGAAAATTTGAACAAACAACAAGAGATTCACAACATTTTATCCATATACTGAAAGAACAATACATAATAAAAATACTATTTCACTATTATTCTCAAACAACACGGCCAACAACAGGGTACTTAGCTTCAAATTTCTTCTCCCAATCAGCAAGAACCTCAAGCTCTTTTTCAGAAAGCCCATCAATGGAAGAAACAACATCTTCTTCATTCTTGCTCATTTTAGCAAGAGCTCTACTAGCATCTTTACCTGCAAAGATGGCATATGCACCACCAGGCCCATAAAAATTCTTACCAGTTGAGACATCAAAAACCCGGCCCTTGATTGCTACGTAAATGGGCTTTGATGGGTCAGAGCCATCGTAGTTTTTGAGCTGTTGTAGGGTGAACTCCATTGGTGATCTTCAGAGTGGTCGGAGAAAGAAAGGGTTTTTGAGAAGGGAGAATGAGTGATGTAATGATTGATTGATTACTATAGGTAAAGGGGTTATAGGTAAAGGGGTTATTTGAGGATTGATTCGCCTAATTGCTACGCTACATTAATGTTTTTGTCCAATTGATCTTGGAATTTTTTTACCCAATCCAAAAAGTTCGCTACGTCGTCACTTTTTTTTTTAATAAAATTATTAAGATGTCCTTAAAATATTTTTTAATTATAAATCAACCATTATTATTACTAAATTAAATTTATAAATAATAATTAAATTTAAAAAATTATTAATTTTATTAAAGAAAATAATTTTTTTAAATCGAAAAATAAACCTAATCACACGTTTTGTGTTGAAATTTGATACATAATTACTCTTTTGGCCAAAACTTTTGCACTAATATATGACACGGTCTCACAGTGAGACCATCTTTATTGGGCTGGCCTAATATATATTTTTTGTCTTAAAACAATCACTTATAACATTATAGTGACACTTAAAATTATAATATAATTATTTTTTATATTCTTAGAGTGATAACTTATGACCTTAAAACGATTACTTAGAATCTTTAAGTAATCAATTGAAGAAATGAGCTATTATATGGACTGATCTCATGGTCTCATACAAGACGAGTTGAAACTTTTGATAGGAAATCACATTCCTGTAATGTTTGCAGCATTAGAACCTAGACTTTAAGATCTTTCCAATGATATATTACATGCCAAATTCCAATAACCGAGCAAGAAATTATGATCGTTTAAAATTTGATATATGTTGAATCTTTTGGACATAATTTTTTATTAAAAAAATCTTATTAATGCAAATTTTATGGCATTAGAATCAAGACTTCAAGAGCTTTCCAACGACATTTTATATGTCCATTTTTGACAATCGAGCGAGAAATTACGACTTTTTAAAATTTGTAGTGATTTCTAACATCCAGTCGCGCGCGATCGGACCGCGGTGAAATCGCGCGTTTTACGCGATCATACCGTGGTTCGGTCGCGCGCGACTAGATGTTAAAAATCCCTGTAATATTTTAAATGGTAGTCATTTCTCGTTCAATTGACGGAATTGGGCATATAATATGTTATTGTAAAGCTTTTAAAGTCTAATTTCTAATAACGCAAACCTTGAATTAATACGATTTTTATGACCAAAAGATTGAACATGTATCAAATTTCAGTACAAACTAACTTTAAGTGATCGTTATTTCTTGATCGGTTATCGGAATTGGGCATATAATATATCATTGGAAAGATCTTGAAGTCTAGGTTGTAATGCCGTAAACATTGCAATTATATGATTTTCTTGTTAAAATTTATAGCCAAAAGAGTGAACATGTATCAAATTTCAATACAAGCATTTTGTTTTTAGATTAATGATTTTTAGTTTTAACTTGTTTTAATTCAATGAGTGTTTGGAGAGAGTTTTTAGGGAGATGATAGAGATTGAAGGTATAAACAATAACCAGGAGCATTCTTGAAAGTTTAATATATAAGGGGTGGCGACAAAATGAAAAGGGCTGCGAAAAACGTGCAACTGAACCGCGGTCCAATTGTGTGTTTTACACGACTCTACCGCGTTCTAGTTGCGCGTTTTGCGCGATTGGGTGTACTAAAAATCAAAGCAAACTTTAAACGGTCATAATTTCACACTCGGGTATCAAAATTCATGTAGTATGTCGCTGAAAAGCTCTTTAAGTCTAGTTTTTAATGCCACAAACCCTACATTAATGAGATCTTCCTATAAATGGTTTTGGCCAAAAGAGTGAATATAAGTCAAATTTCAACACAAGCAACCTTTAAACTATCGTCAATTCGCGGCCGGTTATCAGAATTTGACATATAATATATCATCAGAAAGATCTTGAAGTATAGTTTCTAATGCCGCAATAATTGCATTTATATGACTTTTGTATCAAAAATTATAGCAAAAATAGTGAGCATGTGTCAAATTTCAGCACACATATATTTTTTTAAGTTAACGATCATTATCAATGCTTATCGAATCATTTTGGTGATCATTTTTATTTGCCATAGTGCTTCAATGTTGACTTTTAGTTCAGAGAGTTTTTTAGAGAGAAATTAGAGAGATAAAGTTATGAGATTTCATCTAGGGCGATATTGAAAATTTAATATATAAAGGGTGGCGACACAATTAAAATGATGGCGACTTTTAATAATGCATTTTCTTATTGTAATTGGAGTTAACTCTTTAGATATAAATTCAACGACTTTATCCCTACCAGTAATCAGTTATTGTAGAAATTCTTGGTTCTAGAGGTCAAAATATGGAGGTACAATTGGTAGTTGCTAATTTTTGTAGGATAATCTTTTACACTGATAGAATTGTATCAAAGAAAATAGTAGAGAGATTTAAAAAAAAAGAATATTAATAATTAATAAAAAGAGAGAATAATGAAATAAAAATAGATTTAAAATGTATGGATGATATTAAAAGAAGTAGCTATTGTCCAAAATTAGAAATGATGCAAAATGAATGAAACGAATTAAAATGACAATTGATGCAAAATTAATAGGATAAGGGAGTAAAGTTTTTTTTTTTTCGGTATATTTGTATAATATTATTCCATTTGTCTCATAGCTTTTGCAACAAATATGATATCCGTGAAAATCAAGAAATGGAAATTAAAAGGTGTGAAGAAGTGTGAGAAATATACTGATAAAATGAAAATTTAAGCTGAAATGTGTGAGGGAAAAATAAAGAAAAAAAGTAATGACCAAAACAAAAAAAATGTAGAGCAGATCCATGGATCAAATCAACTCAAAAAGCGTGGCAAATGTCAATAAAGAAAAAAAGTAATGACCAAAACAAAAAAAATGTAGAGCAGATCCATGGATCAAATCAACTCAAAAAGCGTGGCAAATGTCATGGGATTGGGAAAGTACATTTCTATATTTGATTATTACACACAATTTCTCTTTAATTCTCATACACAAATTTAAATTATACTTTTATCTAATTCACACATTGTTGCACTTTTGCAAAAATTACACATTTTACATATTTTTTTCAATTTTTCTTGATTATTCCACCTTTTGTCCTTGTAGAAAATGTTAGACGATAAAGGGATTAATAATTAAGCTTCAAATTAGAAATAAGGGAAATTCTAGATGGTAGCAACGCGTTTTTTTAAACGCGAGTGGTAGCTTTTTCTAAAGATTTTTCCACACAATGGCAACATGTTTATGCAATTATTAATTGAGGTAGCCTTATCCTCTAATTCTTACAAATTTTCATTAAGTCTTCACAAATTAATATATTACTTTTACTAAGGGTGGGAAGGAGGCTTTAAATTTGAAGCACGTGAGGGTATGAGTGAAAACTTTATCTTCTCACAACTAAAATCCACCATTCTTAGTACCCTCATTAACAATTGTTGGTTTTCATCTTACGCATGCAAAGAGTTACAATTTTCGCAAATTAAAACCCCAATTTTCGCAAACTAAACACAAGTAAATGCAAAATAAAACCCTAATTTTCAAAACTTAGACACAATCAAATGCAAATTAAAACCCTAATTATCGTAATACATTAGTAAATGAAAGACACAGTCAAAAGCAAATAACATGCAAACATTAACCATATACACTTAAGCCCTAGTTTCAACAATAAATTAGTAAATGAAAACAAATTCAAAGGTTCAAATAACAACCATTAACACAATAAATCCTAATTTTCTGCCATAAATAAACTCGAAAAAACCTTGATTTATCAAAAATTACCTAAATTGCAGAAAAAGAGGGTGTGAGGAAGACTGGTTTAATGATGCCTTCGTAAACAATGAAGGGAAAGAAGAGTTGATGGAAGCACGGCTTGAAAAGAAGTTCGTGGAATTTTAGGGTGTGAGGAAGAACAGTTTGAAAGGAAGTTCGTGGAATTTGAAAAATGATACTTTAAATGGACTTAACGGTTAGTTAAACATCTTTTGCTTATTAATGTTACTTAAAAAATAGCTGACAAGTATGAAGCTACACAGTGGAAAAACCTTTAAAAAAAACTATCACTCGCATTTCTTATCTAAATCGCTATATAGAATTTTCCTACAAATTTAAACTAAGAATGTGGGTCTTCTCTCTTCGTCTGATTTGAATTTACTAAGGACTAGTATGGTCTGATTTGATCTGAATTAATTATATATTATTATTATTATTATTATTATTATTATTATTATTATTATTATTATTATTATTATTATTATTATTATTATTATTATAAAACTGTATTTCATTACATAGAAGGGGGCTTTACAAGAAGTTGGTGGGGAGTCGAGCAACAAGTTGAGCACCCACACCCTTTTCGATACAAAAAGCTAGTTTGTGGAAAATGTAAACCCTTAGATTTGGTGCTATTAGAGTTGCTCAAAGAAAATGATGCAATCCTTAATAACAGGTCGAGCGCGTCTTCTCGTAACTCTCCGAAAGTGGAGAAAGCAAAAGGGATGAATTTAAATCTATTTTTCTCGCACTTGCAAGAGTATTTCTTCCTCTTTATCTCTGCAGCATTGGCTAAGGAAGCTCCTAGGACCCATGAGGAAACTCCAATGCCAGCAACGGATGAGCCGCCAGTTACATCCATACACGCATCTTTACCATAAATCCAATTGAACAAAAGGAGATCCTCTGGCCTAAGGTCTTTCCCCGCCTCTGAAGAAAACCCCACCGGTGCTTCCTTACGGACTGAAATCCCAGCTCTGCAACCAATATCCACAAATATGTCCCGAATGAAATTATGACGGAACAAAATTATTATTAATATTAATATTATAATTATAATTATAATTATAATTATAATTATAATTATAATTATTATTATTATTATTATTATTATTATTATTATTATTGTTATTATTATTATTATTATTATTATTATTATTATTATTATTATTATTATTATTATTATTATTATTATTATTTTATTTTTTTTGGCAAATAAAATATTTTATTATTTACAAGAACAAAAAGATACAAAATCTGAAAGAACAACACCAATCGAAAATTGCATCAGTATGGAACAAGGGCCCACCTTCTAGGAAGGATTTCCCAAACCCACTCTTCATATGCATCACAAGAAGAGCCAACAACTGTAACCGCCTTGAATTATGAAGGCAAATACTATTTGGAATTTAGTATTAATCAAGCGGAAGCTTACTTTTGCCAACACAGTTAAGGGGTTACTTACAGGTCAAACCAATATCCAAGTAAAATACTCGAACCAAGCCAAAGCAATATAACGGAAGTCTTAACTGTCCAAAATATAGGATAATTACAACCAAATCAAAATAAGTCCAAAGTTCAAATTACATCTTTAAAATATCCCAAATCTAAACAACTGAACTCATAGTCTCTTAAATAAAGTAAAGAGATTTAAACAAAAGGGAGTCATACTCCAACTCGGGTTCCTCTTCTGCTAGCATATCAATTCTTTGTCGATGTGCCATGGGGGTTTACTCTAAAAACAAAACCATTGGAAAACATACAAAGCATAGTGCAGCAAAAAGACTGAATATAAACTTACTAGTGTCCGTCAAACAAGTTATTAAAACCTTTTTGATTTGAGTAAATTCATTTTGAAATATGCTTTTTCATTTAATAAATCATATTATCATTCAAATTCAGTTCAATGGTTCTAATATAGTCATTTCAAATTCTCGTTTTTCATCATAAATCATAAGGTTTCAATGGATGCAAATCAATTTCAAACTTATATCATAAATTTGGATGGTTACTCTAGAGTCATTCTGTGACTAGTTTGGTAGTCGGTCTATCGTCTGCGACATGTCCGGCAAGTGTAACACAATGGTAACTTGAACAATACACGCTCAGCATTGGTGAGCCGTTTAATCATGCACACAACATTTGCTGTGGCATATGTACCCGCCATTTAGGCTAAAACATTTTTGTATGTAATATATATCTTGTAATTTCAATAGCATTTGAAAAGTCAAAAATATTAATTTTTTCCATATGATAAACATCTTTTATTTGCAACATAGCAAAACATACTTTATTTGCGACTTAGCAAAATCAAATCATAATATTTTCCACATAGGTAAAACATGCTTAGCATAATCACATCATCAAATATAACCTTTGTATTATATTGGGACATCACTAGCTAGCATGTATGAAAATGCATCATAACACAAAGGGATCAATACGATTTTTCAAGGAAACCACTATAATGTTTCGTTTCAATCCCTCTTAAAGTAAATATAAAAACTTAAAAGAGTTTTGAAATTCATTCAAAACAACTAGAATATAATTCATAAGTCTATAAAATCATTATCATAGAAGATTTCATAAAATACTATTTTGTTAAATAAGAGACAATTTTGCTGGTAATAAAATCGATAATTGATTTACAAAATACATATTAATTCTCCAACAAGGCCCAAATTAATCAAGTCATTATAATACCTTATTTAAAATTATTTTAAGGTTGTCCCATCAGATTATAATTTGTTATGCGAATTTATAACGATCTTACGATTATTTTCGATAATTTAGGTATTTACCGTTATTTAAATGGTGTCTTAAATCCGTAAAATTTATAAACCATTTAAGTTAAACTTATTTTATACTATGAGACACCAGGTTATTAATATAATTATAAATTTTTGATATAGGTCTATTTTTACCAAAATTTAATTAACAATATTACACCTTTAAATAACTAAACATATTCTATTAATTTGATAAATTAGTAAATAATTAATAATTAGCTTAATAAAATTATACCAAAGTTCCACAAGTCATATAACATGTTTATTAGGCCATTCAAACTTATAAAAGTATGTATGATGTTTAATTATTTTGTATAGACATTTTATCGATAAATAAAATAAAATAGGCTTAAGCTAATTTAAGGGGTATAAAATTTTAAATAACCATTAAAAAACACGTGGGGTATTTTTAATAATTAATATCGTTATTTTACCGATAAGCCCAATAAAATCTATTTAAGTCCATATATGGTCACGAAAATCCATATAAATTTTTGAACATATATCTGCTATTTATAACTCATAAAATTTTTATGTCCAAAAGACATCATTTAGTATTTATTTTATTTTTTACCGTTTTCTAACTTACCGATTATTAATAACCGAGTAAAAATTATTAAGGTCCTTAAACGTCAACAAAATCTTCCCGAACTTTTACCAATTTTAGTTTTGAGGTTCAAGAGTTTATCTAATACCATGTTTTATAATAAGAGTATTTAACACCTTCAAATCCATTAAAATATCAATTTAACGAATAAATTTCAACAAAAATATCCAAGAGATTTTCTTAACATATAGCTACTACAAATTACTTTTTAAATGAATTTTAAATATTTTCCAAATCCATATAACCATTTCCATCGCAATTACTTCCACAAAGTAGTGTTAATTATGCCTTTAAACACACAACATTTCATAAAATCAACATGCATGATACCCACAATAATAATACATGTAATAAATCATTCTATACTCAAAATTATCATTTTGATATCATTTTTCAAGATTTAAGAACTTCCCTTTGGGAATTTTTTATTTTTTTAAAAAAACAAGTTTATACTAAACTTTCCCAACTTGTTCTTAAATCCTTTAAAAATCACCCCATGTGACATACCTCGACTTCAAGCCTATATAATTATTCCGTAAGCCCCTACGCGTTCTTTGAAGTGGTTCCAACTTCGGGTCTAATAACAAGATTTTCACAGTAGTTTATGCTAAACCTTGAACCAAACAATACTTATAACAACCTACGCACTACACAAGTATAGTGGGGTAGGGGATCGAACCACGAGGACAAAGGGTGACAATAAACTCTGCGTCTCAACATAACGAGGCTTTGTAGGTTAAAGAGCGTCTAAAACTAATGACGAAAATGACAAGCACGGTTGATTAATGCTATAATTCAAAGGGGAGAAAAAGGGGTCGAGATTAGATTCACCCTAGGAAGGTGATTTTAAAAGAGTATATATTGGGTCAGAGGAAATCAAACAATAACTAATCTAGACACCCAAGAATGCGAGAGGAAGTTGATGATTCCACAAATCACAACGAACGACCTATAATCGCCCTATGTCTCCGAAGGATTTGCAGGACAAGATTCGCATTGGGTTTCAAGGACTAATCATTATCATCTTTTCCCTAATCTTAAACAATAAATAGTATAGCTGGCCTTTCCTAGGGTTTCACTAATCAATCCCCAAAGAGAACTACTCACACATGATTGAAATGTAGGAAACAGTGATAATCAATGGAACAAAAACCATAAATAATAGTCATCAAAAGAAACCAACAAGAGTAAAGATAATGTAGAAATTATTCTAGATAAGCAATAAATATTAGGCAAGACAATAAATGCAATAAATGAACTCAAAGTAACGAGGAGATTGATACTTACAACCCAATGTTGATGCTATAATAAGGAGGTGGCGAAGATTCAATAATCAAGATTGAAATCCAAACTAGAAAGTAAAGACTTGAAAAACAAAAGATTGAGATAATAAAACTATGAAAAACTAAGGTTTAATCCCCTAAAGAAAGCTAAGTAACAAACTATATTAGAGAATGTATTAGGGTTTGCACCCTTGTTTCTACAGAAAGTGGGGTATTTATACCCTTTAAGCAAAGGAGATTCGAATGCCCAAAAATACCCTTGGGTTTGGCTTGAGAGGAAATATAGTTCCCGCAGAAAACAGAGCTATTCGCCCGAATGGGTGATCCATTCGCCCAAATCTCGATGTTTGAAATATTTCAAGAACTTCGCTGGGATTGATTCGCCCGAATGAAGAGTCCATTCGTCCGAATGGAGGGCCATTCGCCCGAACGTTGTTTCATTCGCCTATTCCAGCAGCTTTGGTGAATCTTCTTTGAGAAAACATAGGCCATTCGACCGAATGACTTATCCATTCAGCCGAATGGAGTTTGATTCGGTTGTTTTCAGCTGCTTTTGCCTCTTAACTTGAGCATGATCAACATTAATTGCTTGGATGGTGTCTTGGTTAGTCTAAATGGAGTAACAACTAGTGATTAGTTCCAAGCTTAGCGTGTTCTCCGGGAAAGCTCTCGATTTGCGTGCCCAAGTCTCACAACGCATCGATGTTGACGTTGTTGTCTCCGAATCTCCTGAAATAATCACAAAACAACCTCAAAGACAAGAACAAGGTAAAATCGTGCATAATGTGTATAATAACGATTGAAAAGCATAAAACTTGGCACAATAAAGGGGTAGTAAACGTGTTCATAAATCAGCACATCAGGGTCTTTGTCTCAACTCCAACTCTTCAACTAAACATATTGCATTCACTCAAAAATCAATAATAATTTTGGATTTCTAACATGCACTTTACTTTCCTTAGTTGGAGTTGTTAAACTAATACTTGTGATGATTTTAACATATTTGGAGTATACTAATTATGTTGAGCAACATACTTAGTTAAGTCCCATAATTTTACTTGAATCCTTTAAGTAACAAAATTCATATGTTTATGGAAATACATCTTCTTACTTTCTATTATGGCGGATTTTTATAGATTTATAAGTGATGATTTTCTTAGTTTAGAGATAAAATACTCATTTTATAATGTTCTTAGTTTATAGAACAATTCATGTAAAAAAAAAAAGTTTTACATGAACAAGTTTTAACAAAAACTAGTGGAACAAAGAAATGAACATAACTTACTCTATACTTAGTGGATTTCTTCAAGTTTGGTGTCTATGAAAATCTCATAAGATGAAGATTATTTTTATGGAAGATTTGAGTTTATAAACATAAATTTTCAGAAGTTTTAGATTGGTTTTTGAAGAAGATTTGATGAGAAAAGAAGGTGTTTTAGCAATTAAAACTTTGAAGGATTCTAGTGTTTGTTCTTGGATGAATTTGGGTGCAATTTGTTGGGGATTATGGCTGAATAAAATGGTCTGAAAATGAAATGTTTTTTCTTCTAATATTTGCCTCTTGTATGCTTGTAATGATGCACAAGCTTTGGGTAGAACAAAGGGGATTTTGAATAGAACAATTTGCTTGAGTATGTAAGTGTTTAAAGAGCTAAAAGGGGGTAGGTGACAGCCATATGGGGCTGATTTGAGGTGGTTTTTGTCCTCAATTTGGTTTATTATGGTGTAAGAAAGTTTTATCTAAGATAGTCTAAAGTTTGGGTAAATATTTTTGTACATGTAAAAAGTTATCTAACTTATACTTCATGTTTAAAAATCACTTATATATGTTTATGAAATATTTAATTTATTCTCAACATAGGTAAATAAAGTTTTTGGGTAATTATTATAATTATCCCGAAACGTTGTGGGTAGTTGCTTACCTTTAAGTTTTACCTCCAAAGTTTACGTTACTTGTTACACGTCATAACTACGTTACGAGTTGACAAGTTTCTAATCATCGTAGAAAATTTTCAAATTACTACCATCACTAATTAAATTTTAATTAGTAATGAACAAATATATATATAAAAAAATTAGGTGCTAAAAACGACTAATGAAATCTCATTAATAATACGACTGTTTCAACAGCTAACCAAAATTGTACAGTACAAGACAAAGCAAAATTGGAGCTTAGGAAAAAAAAAACTAAACATACAAGAAACTATAAAAGCCAATGACAAATAGAATCATCAACTATCATTAAATGCAGATTAAGAAATCTATGCCGCACATCAGCTTGCACCATGGCACTAATATAGGAAGGTGACCTCACAAAGTCATTCCAAACCGCATCATTCCTGGATCGCCAAATGTGGTAGGCAGTAGATGTATAAATAGTACAGAGTGTATTCCGTTGGATTGTATCACCTTTGAGCTTCCGTTATTCCATGTGTACAATTGGTTTAAATTTGAGGCCTGACCAATTGCGAACTTCCTGCAGACATCTTTGACTGAAGATACACTCAAAAAACAAATGAGCATTAGATTCTGAATCAATACCACAAAGAGGGCAAAGATCATTATCAACCACTCCAATAAGCTTCAGTTTGTCCTTTGTCTTAAACTTCTGAATAACAACTATCCAACTGATAAAACGAGTCTTTTGAATTGAAAGCCAATTCCAAATGATTTAATCCATCTAAACCTCAGATGAGGCTCCCCCTAAGCCATGTATGTTTCCTTGATCGAATATATCCTTACCAATCCTGGTCAAAAGATGATATTTGACACCACAAATTTTCTTCAATGTCCAACTAGTAGTGTTAGGGGCATTGAAGATCTCCCAACGACCACCCTTAGTATAGACACCATGCACCCATCTAACCCATAAGGACTCCCTAAGATGTGAGATATGCCAAGCTATTTTCCCTACAGCAGTAATATTCCAAGGTTGCAATTTTCGAATGCCAAGACCACTAGCTTTTTTCGGCTTACAAATAGTAGCCCAACTATGTAACACCCTTGAATTTCCAACCCCTTACACGAAACTAGAAATCGTGAAGGAAGGGAGGAAATTCGGGTGTTACATAAAAAGAAAAGGGAAAAAATTAAAATAAACACTAAAGATTAATTAAAAAGGTGAGTAAGTGAAAATTTCGGCAGCATCTCTGCTGAAAACTGAGGATGTGACAAGAATATATATAATTGGATAACATAACTATATTCAAGAATATATCACGACAGAAAGAATCATCGTCGACTTCTCAAATCATCAACTCTAATGAGGATCGTTGTTCCAGTGTTAACGCATCGATCTGAGGGATACTAAAGGAGTATTCTCAATACTATACATCCAAAAAAACTACGCAGCGGAACTATGGATCATACAAGGAGTCACATGACTCCATACAAAAGAAATTATACAACCCCAAAAGATAACTTTACAAGTAATATAGAAGCTACAAGCATTAGACAATTTGTACACAGTTGTTACGACCGTACTCCTCTCTTTCCCCAATGCAAAGCAAAAGAAGCTCCTATACCTGTCATGTCAAGCTATGATCCTCCTGCTGCTCAACATAATGACCATAGTCAGATGTGTCATAGCAGGAACATCATAGAGAGTCATCAGCAAACAACAAAAAACACATACATGTCAGTAATTAAGAACTTATAACAATTTGAGTCATTGAACAAAACCATAGACAACGATATAGTATGGCAATAGCGAGTCTACTCATCTGTCTAAACACCTTTATTTACTAATAATTTCTCTTTCAAACTACTAATCTCTCGAGTATATTCCAAGGTAGTGGATCCTTTCTCTATTCATGGCATAGTGACACGGCCAAGGGCGTTTTCGGCCATCCGACGCCCATGGCAAATATGAGCTCACTGGGGTTCTAAACCAGTGAAGAGGCCACCATATTGGGGTTTGCAAGGCCCGCATGGTATCACCTCGGTCAAGGGGCGGTATCGTCCATCCGGTGCCCAGTGACCCAAGCATGCTCATACCCCCCTTACGATGGTCCCGTTGAACCTCACCTAGGGGACTATTAACTCAACCAGACATAATCCAGTTGAGTCACGCCAACTAATCATACATCAAGGCTCAATAAGTAGGAAATCACTTCGATACCACACACAACCATGGTGGATTCTCTACTATTTAGAAATATGTTCTCATAGTCTTCTAATGTTTTCATTCTACTTGCTTATATCACTATTATGACTATACGCTAGCATAGTTTACTTTTTGGCGCTCTATAATTCTAATACGATGCATATAATCATGAAGTAATGATAATACTTTGTAACGATAAACATGATAATAAATTATTGCGTGTACATACCTATAAGCGTCACTGCACGACCACAAGTTACAAAAATCACCCAACTAAGGGTCTACTTTCCTCTTATAAACTGGGAACCTATACAAGTTAGGAATAGAACTTATAAGTTCTCTTAACTACTTTGTCATACCAGCTAGAAACCAAAGTAACCACTATCATCCATTCACAGCAAGTTTTCAAATACTTCTAGCACGTATGCATCTCATTCAACACCAAGTATAATTGTCAATTCAACAATAACACAAGTTTTTCCATCGGCAAAGAATAAAAGGATTATGTCGACTGCTTCATTACACAAACTAACTTTGAGTTATAACGATTCACATCATCTTAATATAAAGCGACGATTCACACTTAATGTTGATGTAGTGCTAATATGACGACAAGGACGAATCTTAAAGTTATCACATCGCAATATCATTTATTATATTCTCCAACGCTAGAAAGAACTAAAATCAAGGCATCATACAAGTAACTTTAATAATTCTCAACAGTTGACACTATGTTCATGGCTTATTACAATTATGTATTTATGATTTCAATAACAACCTAATGAGGTATTAGTAACTCTCACAATTAAATCACTAACAATTAGCAACTACTACTCCCAATTAACAATCAAAACCATTTCTATAGTCAACAGTAATCATAAACATTACTAATTGCCACAACAATAATCAACCAAGTTTATAAGATTATTGAATAAATCATCACACCACCAAAGTATCATACAAACACACACACACTACTAGTAATCACTTCTCTAAATAAAACCCAAATCATTTCATGTTCAAGGATAATTCTTTTGACTATTACCCATACTAGAATTCAATGAGACTAATACACAATCAACACAAAACTCATAAACATGGTAGATTCTAATTAGAATGAGTAAATTAATCAATTTGAAAAGTGAGAGAGGGCTTACAATGGGTGAAACTAGAAAATGGGTCAAGAGGTTGGTGGTTCTTGTGGTGGTGGCGTGACTCAAGACATGGTGGTGAAGGAGGGCTGCGTGGAGCCAAAGGGGAAGCAAAAACCCGCAGCCGCCTGCTGCTGTGAGGTGTAACTGCAGCCGCCTACTGTTGGGCTACACGTGGGAGTGAAGAGGAAGGTCGGGGCTGCTTGGTGGTGTTTCTGTGGGGCTGTGCAGCAGCTGGTGGTGGCCAACCGTTCTCTGGCGGCGCAAGGGGGAGAAGAGAGAAAGAAGGAGAAGGAAGAGAAGGAGGGATGACGGCTCTTTTGAGCATTTAGGGTTTTCACGGGTTTTATACTCGTTATTGCTATTATCATTTTTATTACTATTATTATTATTACTTTTATTTATTATTAGGTTCATTTATTTATTTATTTATTTATTTATTTTATTTATTTATTTATTTTTTATCTCGATTCATTTTCTTGCGAGACCCAACTAAGAGACTCACCTTCGTGGGCTCACACATTTTAATAAAATAATCATTTTGATTCGAACCTCTTTATTTAAGAAATCGTAACTATATTTTTAATATATATATATATATATATATATATATATATATATATATATATATATATATATATATATATATATATATATATATATATATATATATATATATATATAAGTTAACATTTAAATCTGTATATGAAATAAATTTATTAAAACTAATTCGGAAAAAATTAAATAATAATTGTAAAATCTTCAAAAACTATTAAAATATTAAATAATTACGTCATTAAAATTTCGGGGTGTTACAGACTACCCCCCTTAAAGGAAGTTTCGTCCCCGAAACTAGCGCAACCAAAGTACTAATTGTGGAGATTTATATTTCTAATAACTCAAGAAGGTGTCTTTAACGATTTTAAGCCTAAGGAATTAACTCAACGATCGTGACCTTGTTGATACTATTATACTCGCTCTATCCAAATTTTCATACGTATTTCGTTTTGAGCATTCATAATCATTTAAATTAACTCAACACCCAATCAAAACATGTAAATGTCACACAATTGGCTTAACACAATCGATCGAAAGCATGTAAAAATCATACAATTGACTCGATCGACACGATCAATAAAAAGCATGCAATTTTGTAATAGGTCGGTATCATAGAGGAGAAAATGCGTACAAGCGTGCGAAATTCTATCACATTCTACCCCCCTTAAAGACTTAGTTACAACCCCGTAACTTACTAACCTCAGGAAAAAGATGTGGGTATTTCTCATGCATGGAATCCTTAGTTTCCCACGTTGCCTCCTGTGTGCGCTATTAGCCCATAGAACTTTCACCATCTTTATATCCTTTCTCCTTGTACTACGCACCTTAGAATCTAAGATCTTGATAGGCTTCTCTTCATAAGATAAATTCTCATCAAGGTCTAAGGGCTCGGGGTCTAGCACAAGAGATTTATCGGGAACATATCTCTTCAACTGCGAAATGTGAAACACATCATGGACCTTACCCAACTCATTGGGTAATGTTAGTCTGTAAGCGACCTTTCATACCTTCTCTGTGACCTCATAAGGTCCTATAAACTTTGGGCTCAACTTCCCCCTCTTGCCAAACCTCATGACTCCCTTCATCGGTGAAACTCTCAATAACACATAATCCCCTACGGCGAACTCATCAGGTCTCCTCTTAAGATCTACGTAGGACTTTTGTCGATCTTGGGCCGCTTTAAGTCTTTCTTGAATCATTTTTACTTGATCAGTCATCTCCTCTAACATAGCCGGTCCTAGAGTGACAGATTCACTGAAATCGTCCCAACACACGGGATTACGACAATGACGACCTTACAAAGCTTCAAAAGGTGCCATCTGGATGCTTGCATGGTAACTATTATTGTATGAAAATTCCAACATGTCTAGGCACTCATCCCAAGATCCTTGCCTGTCCAAAGCTACTGCTCGCAACATATCTTCAAGTGTCCTATTCGTGCATTCAGTTCGCCCATCAGTAGCCGGGTGAAAAGATGTGCTCCTAAGAAGTTCTGTACCCAAAGCTTTCTGAAATGCTTCCCAAAATTTCGACACGTATCTAGTATCACGATCAGACACTATAGATCTAGGGACACCATGGTATCGTACGACATTCTTAAGGTAAGCTTGAGCCAACTGATCCATATCCCACTGATGATTCATCGGAATGAGCTTAACACTCTTGGTGAGTGTATCCACAATCACCCATAGCGTATCATTTCCCGATCTAGTCCTCGGTAAACCCAAAACAAAATCCATGGATATGTCATCCCATTTCCATAAAGGAATATCCAAAGGTTGGAGCAAACCTGTAGGCCTCTTATGCTCGCTCTTTACCTTCTGACAGGTCAAACACTTGGAAATAAACTCAGCAATATCTCTTTTCATCCCTGACCACCAAAATGTCTGCTTCAAGTCTTGATACATTTTATCTCCTCCCGGATGAATACAATACTTTGAGCTATGAGCCTCTGTCAATATCTTCTCCTTAAGCTTTGTGCAAGTAGAAGGTACACACCATCGACCCTTATATCGAATGCTACCATCCTCGAATATCATAAATCCTTCAGCTTTCCCTTCTTTAGCTTGCTCTCTCGTTTTCTCTAATAAGGAGTCACTCACTTGATTTGTTAAAATTTCCTCTAAAATTGAAGGTCGAATGGATAAGGCTGCTAACCGGGACTCTAGCTCCCCATGTTGTACAATCTCGAGATTCAGTCCTTCCATGTCTCTCTGCAACTCTCTAGGAACAGTCAAGGAAGTTAAGGAATAACTGGTCTTTCTACTAAAAACATCAGCGAACACATTGGCCTTACCCTCATGATAATTAAACTCCACATCATAGTCGTTAATCAACTCTAGCCACCTTCGTTGTCTCATGTTCAAATTTTGTTGTGTATACAAGTATCGCAAGCTTTGATTGTCAGTATAAATTTTGCACTTCACTCCATATGAGTAATGTCTCCAAATCTTCAGAGCAAAGACAATGGCTGCTAGTTCTAGGTATTGGGTCGGATAATTGACTTCATGCGATTTAAGTTGTCTTTATGCATAAGCAATAACCTTTCGATCTTGCATCAACACACACCCTAACCCATTTTTCGAGGCATAACTATACACAAGATACTCAGACGTGCTGTCTGGAAGGGTTAAAAGCGGTGCAGTAGTCAATCTCTCCTTTAATGTTCGGAAGGCTCCCTCACACTCCTCAGTCCACTCAAGTTTCTTCTCTTTCTTCATCAAATTAGTCATTGGTGGGGCAATCTTCGAGAAATCCTTCACAAATCTTCTATAGTAACTAGCCAAACCCAAAAAACTTCAAATCTCGGTCACATTTTTCGGTGTAGGCCAATCCCTCACCGCCTCAATCTTAACTGGATCCACGGTAACTCCCTCTTTGGATACAAAATGCCCTAAAAATGATACTTTTTCAAGCCAAAACTCACACTTAGAAAATTTGGCATACAATTGATTCTCCCGAAGTATCTGCAATACTTGCCTCAAATGTTGCTCGTGCTCTCCCTCATCCTTTGAATACACCAAAATATCATCAATGACGACCACGACGAACTTATCGAGGCATGCACTAAACATCCGATTCATCAAACACATGAATGCTGCTGGTGCATTTGTCAGCCCAAATGGCATCACTGTAAACTCAAAATGCCCATAGCGAGTCCTAAAGGCCGTCTTGGGTACATCTCTCTCCGCTATTCTCAATTGATGATAGCCAGACCTCAAGTCGATCTTTGAAAACATTCCAGCTCTCTTAAGTTGGTCAAACAGGTCATCAATTCTCGGTAGAGGGTATTTGCTCTTCACAGTAATCTTGTTCAACTCATGGTAATCTATGCATAGTCTCATACTCCCATCCTTCTTGCGAACAAACAACACAGGTGCCCCCCAGGGCGAAACACTCGATCGTATGTACCCTTTCTCCAACAACTCTTCTATTTGCTTTCTCAATTCTTCCATCTCTGCTGGTGCCATCCTATAAGGTGCTTTGGATATGGGTCCCGCCCCCGGTACCAAGTCTATGGTAAATTCAAAGTCCCGAGTAGGTGGCATTCCCGGTATTTTGTCTGGGAAGACCTCCATAAACTCGTTTACGACGGGAACGGTCTCAAGAGCCACAACCTTATCCTCGATTCTTTGAACGTGACACAAGTAACAAGGTAATCCCTGCCTCAGCAATCTCTTCATTCTCAAGGAAGATACCATTTTAGCCCATAACCCCAAAGTACCCTTGTTATACTTAACACTTTTTCCCTTAGGTCCTACAAGCCTCACTTCTTAATTGTCACACTCAATCTCTGCCATGAAAAGACCTAACCAATCCATCCCAAGAATGATGTCTAAGTCATCCATGTCGAGCTCATAAAAGTCACTAGGGAAAACAACTTCTCCTATGGTTAAATGAACTCCTCTATATAATGTAGTACACTGAAATAACTCCCCTGATGGAATCGCTACAACATTAGAGGTGGATTCAGGGTTCGTTAATCCTAACTTCTCGATCTTTGATGTGCATACAAAAGAATCAGATGCCCCAGTATCAAACAATACTTTAACAGGTACAGAATTCACAAGGAACGTACCTGTCACCACATCCCTCGCCGACTCTGCCTCCTTACTGTTGATAGCTATCAACCTCCCCATAGTTGGATGAGTTACAGCCGTACTGGCTTCTCCATTGCCATTCCGGGTGTTGTTCCCATTAAACCTTCCAGGCTTGAAGCTACTTTGAGATGTGCGGTTCCCATTCCAATCCCTCTGGTGGTTCAGCTTCCTACCACAGTGGTTGTTCCCATCCTTGTTATTTCTGAAATTCCTCGGTCTGGAGCTTTGTTGCCCATTATGTTGTTGAGCTGGATGTCCATGCTTTGCAAAGCACTCGTACTCTCGGTGTCGTAGCTTGCCACAATATTTGCACTCTACCAAATTTCCACTGCAGTCCTTCCCCAGGTGATTGTTGGAACATTTGGACCAAAAGAAGACTCTCTCCTTGCCATGGCGATCCCTAATCACCTTCCGATCATTGGCACCTCTCAACTGAGGCTTGCCATTTCTCTCATTTCCGAGGGGTTGGTCATTGAAGCTTCGATGTCTTTTGCTGTAACTGTGTTGTTGATGAAATTCTCCTTCTCTTTTCCCCACTAGGGGCTGCCCCACTACTAGTCACGGGTCTTTTCCCTTATCCATCTTAAGCAAGCTTCCGACTTGAGCAGCTCTCTGATACATTGCATCTAATGTGGTGTATCTGTCGCTATCAATGTGAACTTGCACCTGATTCACTAATCCCAATTCGAATCTTTGCATCTTCTTTTCTTCGGTGGGAACGTCATCAGGGCAGTATTTGACATATTCCATGAATTTCTTATAGTATTCATCCACAGACATCTCCCCCATCTCAAGCCTAGCAAATTCATTTAACTTCTGCTTCCTTATATGCGGTGGGTAAAACTTTTCTCGAATCATCGTCTTGAAATCCTTCCAACTTAGCAGATTATCGGGGTCACTCATCACGCTATCTCTTGCATTCGACCACCAATAATCTGCCTCTTCTTGAAGGTAGAATGCAGCCTGGTCTACCCTCAAGTGCTCCAGGTACTGCACCACGTTGAACAGTTTGTCAAATTCTTGTAACCAACTTTCCAAGGTTCCCTAGTCCCTGAGTACGTAGAAGGTTTCTTCTGAGAGATTCTCTTGCTCATAAAGGAAGTTGTCTCTGCGGTCGGCTTGGACTTTGACCTCCTTTCCTCAGCTAGTTCCATAACCAGCTCACGTAGTGCCTTGTTAGAAGAGCGTTGTCTCAAACGTTAACATGCCCAGGTTTTTGTGAATCATGAACACCAAACCATAAAAAAGAGCAGCAAATGGAATTAACAGTCTTAATAACACGGCGTGGGAGAATAAACATCTGACACTAGTAGGTGGAGATTCCCATCAAGACAGAATTTATTAGTTGAAGGCGAGCAGCACAAGAAAGATTCTTCGCACTCCGAGCTCTAATCTTCCAAGTCATCTTGTCAGCTATTTGCTCACAATCAACTATGCTGAGTCGTTTGGAAGAAAGAGGAACTCCAAGATACTTGAAAGGAAGAGAACCATAAGCAAACTAGGATATAGTCCTGATCTCCTCCCATATATCAATAGGAACTCAAGCAGTGTAAATAGCTGATTTAGTTGAATTAGCTTGCAATCTAGATGATTGGGAAAATAAAAGAATACAGTTACACAAGGCTCTAATAGAGGAAATATTTCCTTTACAAAACAACATGAAATCATCTAGAAAACAAAAGTGAGAAAGTTTAATAGTTTTGCGTCTACGATGAAAATCAAAGGTACCTTCTGCCTTCCTCAAAATTCTGGACAGATATTCCATGCCAATAACTAAAAGTAAAGGGGATAGTGGATCTCCTTATCAAAGGCCCCTCTTTGCGCTGAAAACAGGTGTAGGAGTACCATTAAGCATGAGCACATAACTTGTTGAAGTTATACTCGTCATAATGATCTTGATAAATGTATGAGGGAAGTTCAAAATAACCAGCATCTCCTTGATAAACTGCCAATTCATAGTATCATACGCCTTACAAAGATCAATCTTCATAAGACAACTGGGGGCACAATTCTTCGTGGTATAATGCTTCAAAAGATCTTGGCATAGTAAAATACTGTGCATGATATTTCTACCCGCCACAAACGCACCTTGAGCCTGATCAATAACGTTACCCATCACTAATTTAAGCCTAGAATAAATCAGCTTTGAGATGAATTTATAAAGAACATGGCAATATGCTATCAACCTAAAATCCCTAGGATGTGATGGATATTGAACCTTAGGGATCAAATTTATAGTGGTTGTGTTCCAACTCTTAAGCATTTACCAGTGTGGAAAAAAAGCTTGATGGCTGAAATAACGTCTTTACCAACAACACTCCAAGAGGCCTTATAAAATTTGCTATTGAAACCATCCAGACCAGGAGCCTTCTCATCTGAAATACTTCACAATGCATTTTTTATCTCGTCATCAGAAAAAGTGAGATCCAAAAGTTTACCTTGCTGGGTAGATAAAATTGGACCATTATGAGCAATGTTAATGTTCACTGACATTCTAGACTGAGGAACTGTAGAAAAGATATTCGAGAAGTGATAAAAAAAGTAGCCTGAATCCTATCAGGATCATAAATGTCCTCTCCATTCATATGCAATAAATTAATTTTGTTGCTTCGAACACGATGATTAATATTACAATGAAAGAAAGTTGTATTGTCATCCCCCAATTTGAGCCATTGAAGTTTAGCCTTTTGTCGCAGAGAACCCTCAAAATTAGCTTGTAACCATCGCAAGTGTTTATTGAGTTCTCACTCCTTGGCAGCTAGCTCAGTGAGCTCAGGGTAATCATGCATCCTACTTTGTAAGTGGAGCAAATCCTCTTTAGCTTTGGCAATATCTATCTGAAGTTGGTCTCTCCCATATTTGTCTTTAAGCCTATTTTTAAGGATCTTTAATTTTTGAGATATTTGAAAGCTACAACATCCTTGAATAGGAGTATCCCAAACATGCTGGATGACTTCCAAAAAATCATCCCTTTTAAACCATACATTGAAAAATCTAAACGGTTTATTCCCATATACTACTTAGTAAATTGAATTAACATGGGAGAGTGATCATAAGCTCCCCCTGGAAGGAAGGACACAATAGCATTAGGAAAAGCCTCCTCCCATTGAACATTACCATGTACTCGATCAATCTTGCTCATGATTCTCCTATCACCCACCTGCTTATTATTCCAAGTATAGAAACACCCATTGTAGTGAAGATCATGGACATCACAGTTTGCCATACATTCCCATATAGGTTAAATTTCATGAAGTCGAACCGGGAGACCATGCTTTTCATTGAGATTAGCAACATTATTAAAATCTCCCATAATAAGCCAAGGAGTAGTCAAAGTTTTACTAATATCATGCAGCTGATGGAAGAGGTCGAATCTCTCCTTCCTATCACTAAATCCATAAACAAAACTACAATAGAATTGAGTCCCATTCTTAGGATGAAGTGTAATATGAATGAGTTGACTAGAATAAGTCAGAATATCAACATATTGTCCTCACTCTTCCAAACTACCACAATTCTACCACCTCTATGCCAATTCAAATTACTCGTAATACACCAATTAGGAAAAATACGAAGGTAAAGAGCCCCCAATCCTGCTCTCTTAACCTTAGCTTCAAGGATACCAAAATAGTTAATATTATGATGGTGAACAAAAGATGCAATTTCAAATTGCTTATTAACCTTATTAATACCCCGAACATTCCATGCAAAAATCTATTCATTTCCTGGGATGGGATCAGCTCCCAACGCTGTAAAAGATGGAACCTCAGTAATAAGAGTATCAATATCAGTAGAAGCATCCAAAACACTAAAACCATTTGTAGTGAACACTAACGGATGGATGGTAGTCTGCTGATGATGATTGGTAGCCTTAATAACAGTCTCCTGCACACGTACAGACACAGAGGTAGCCTCCTACTCATGTATAGATACAGAGGTATGCACAGCAGCCACTGTTTCATGAACTACCTCTTACTGCTGATCAGAATCCATCACACCACTACTACCTATCAGTTGTTCCTGCTGTTGCTCACCCCCTAGCCTAGGACAGTAGGCTTCCTAAACCCCTTCCTAAAAGGTCTAAAACTGTCCTCATCCACCTGAAGCTGTGGGTTTGAAGGCTTTTGTTTACCCATACAACATTGCCCAACATTATGGCCATATTGACAACATTTGGAACACCAAATTGAAATCCAGTCATATTGCATAGGTTGTGATATGATTTCATCAAATTCATTGGAATAAAAAAAAACTCCTCAAGAAACCCCTCCTCAACATTCATCTCAACTACAACTTGTGCAAAAGACATTTTACTCTTTGAGCATGTTGCCTCATCAATTTTCAGCACCAATCCTAACTAACCAGCTATATGTTTCAACACACTATCAGTCCAATATTTCAAGTGCAGCTTTGGGAGCTTTACCCAAATTGGAATGGATGTGAGACTTGATTTATCAAAGAAGATGTTTGAAGACCAAGGCTTCACGATGAAAGGCTTTCGATCAAACAAAATACAGTTCATATTACAAGCCCTCAAAAGACTCAATTCCTTTTAAGTGATGATAATTCAAAACACCTATTAAATTAAACAATAAATTAAGTAATTATATTTAGTTGTTTAAGTTGGTCCAAAATCACACTAAATATTAAGTAATTAATTGATACATATTTTAAGTCCGAAATATATTGAATTAAGTTTAAATTAAAATGACTTAAGATAATTGTCTTTGGATAAGATTATAATTGAATTTGAATTTTAATAAAAACGTGTGTTTAAGAAGTCTTACATGTTTAAATGTTTAAATGTATTATTATACGTTTTGTTATTTAAATATTTGAATAAATGACTTACTTGGAAATCAAGGTTTACTAATTATACGTTTTCCTATAAATAAGAAGACATTTTAAATCTTAACTAAAAATAGAAAAAGTATTTAAATTAAGCTAAAAAAATAGAAATTTAATTTAAATAATATTTACACGGTTTTATTATTTGAATTATTGAATTCAAATACCCTGTATGAGTATTAACGTGGCAGCACATCAAGAGTTCAAAATAGCTAAAAATAGCAATCAAAGACGTGCATGCATAAGTCTTTAGTGGAGCGTCAGTTTGAATTAAGGCTCAAAGTTTTGAAGATTGGTCCAGATGAATCAAAATAACTATATTGTCGGATGAAGCTTCCTTGGCTTGCAAGATTATGTTGAGACGTGGCATATATATATATATATATATATATATATATATATATATATATATATATATATATATATATATATATATATATATATATATATATATATATATATATATATATATATATATATATATATATATATATATATATATATATATATATATATATATATATATATATATATATATATATATATATATATATATATATATATATATATATATATATATATATATATAAATATATATATAGACATATATATATATATATATATATATATAAATATATATATATACATATATATATATATATACATATATATATATATATATATATATATATATATATATATATACATATATATATATATATATATATATATATATATATATATATACATATATATATATATATACATATATATAAATATATATATATACATATATATATATATATACATATATATATATATATATATATATATATATATATATATATACATATATATATATATATATACATATATATATATATATATATATATATACATATATATATATATATATATATATATATATATATATATATATACATATATATATATATATATACATATATATATATATATATACATATATATATATATATATATATATATATATATATATATATATATATATATATATATATATATATATATATATATATATATATATATATATGTGTGTGTGTGTGTGTGTATATATATATATATATATATATATATATATATATATATATATATATATATATATATATATATATATATATATATATATAAATATATATATATATATATATATATATATATATATATATATATATATTATTTGAATTATAATATATTTGTTCATTTTTTATTATTATTTAGTTAATTAAGTTATTAATTAATTAATATTAATATTTTTTAATCAATATTATTTTTATTAGAATTATTATTTATGTATATATAAATATGTTATTGGTTAAGTAATTAGTAACTAATTAATATTAATATTTTTTAATTAATTAATTAAATTAAATTAATAATAATTTTATTATTATTATTATTATTATTGTTGGCTCTTAAGGTTTTGATGATGACTTCACTTTTAAATAAACAAACATATTTTAGAGATTGTTTTGTAGGTAAAAATCCGATTGTGTTAATCGTTGATGAAGCCTATGACTTGGTTCGTGGAAGTTGTACATGTCTCAAATATCCAAGAAGTTGGACAATTGCTTTAAAAGTCAGTTTACTGTTCCTAGAGTTAAAGTCCTGACGAAAGTTGTAGATGGAGACAGTGCGCTGTTCCCCACGATACAGGTCTGAAGAAGACATTGACTGGAAGTTACAAAAATTACGTTTTCTGTTTTCGGTTAATGTAAAAGGTTAAAAGTTTAATTAGTTGCTTAATTTAATTAATTTATTAATTGGCAAAAAGTTTTTTTTAAACGCCTAAAAATATGGAGAAGACTTATTCCTCACTTTGAATTAGTCTCCTATAAATTTGGACATCCAAGAGATTTATTCTCTACTTTGAACAAGTCTCCTATAAATTAGGATCTTCCTAGTGACTTATGTACTATTAACCGTACAAGAGAACCGCAGTCATTTTCCACCTCTACTTTCAATAACTTCCCAAATTTCTTTGGGAGCAAGTAAGTAAATGGAAGTCATGGGGTGAGTGCACTACATGGAAATCGTGGGTTGAGTGCACTGATGGCTGTTCCCTTTATAAACGAGGGATGATACGCTCAAGCGAAGTAGGCATTTAGAGTGTCCATTAAGGGAGATCAATTAAGAAAAATATTCAAAGTTATTTTAATGCCAATTAATTCATTATATTTTTCTTGAGCAACTAGTTAATTTTAATCTTCTTAAGAATTGGCCTTGTAAGGGTAATTGAGTGTTTTTGTTGTAATTAGACTCATGAGAAGTCTAAGGGTATAGAAAAGAGAATCGTGAGAATAGAGAAAGAGAAAGGGAGAATAGAGAAAGAGAATTAGGCCTAGAGTAGAGAAGCTTCAAGTGAAGCAAACTGTTTTATGTAATTGTATTTAATTGCCTAAAACTTAGTGAGAATTTTGAAATCCGGGGGGTCGTGGTTTTTCCTTCTTATTAGGCCAAGAAGGTTTCCACGTAAAATCTTTGTCTCCTTTTTATCTTTTGCTTTTTACGTTTAAACTTTATTTTGTTTGTTAAAATTCCGCAAATTAGAAGAAAAACGAAATAAAGTTAGATACACAACAATTCACCCCCCCTCTTGTTGCATTCGACCATCTTCGTGTATTTCAACAATTATTATTATTATTATTATTATTATTATTATTATTATTATTATTATTATTATTATTATTATTTAATTAAATAATTAACTAAACAATTTTGATAGGATGACCTACAAAATTAGAAATTGGCATGCCAAATACCTAAGTTATGCAGTTAGGCTCCAATTGGTGAACGTGGTCCTCATGAGTATCTTTAGTTATTGGTGCCAGATGTTCATTCTCCCTAAGAAAGTTGTAAAGGAGATCAACAATGTTTGTCGCGCCTATCTTTAGCATGGTGATGCAAGCACCATCACCCTTGGGAATGTTAACTGGACACATGTGTGTACCCCAAAAAAATTTGAGGGACTTGGTATCGGGAACCTTGAGATCTGAAACTTAGCTGCAGTTGGCGAAATTGCTTGGCAAATCAACATGAAACAAGACTCACTCTAGGTCAAGTGGACACATGAGGTGTATATGAAAGGGGGCCAATGGAAACTCTTCAACCCTCCTATAACATTAAGCTGGGCCTTCAAGAAAATCTTTCATATGAAGGTAAAACTATGGGATTGGATGGAGCAAAACAGATTCGCCATACACGAGGTATACATAAAATTGCAGCCTCCAAAAGATCGGGTAAATTGGGAGAAATTTGTGTGGTCAAGGATTCCCCCCCCCCCCCCCCCCCCCCAAACCACAAAAAAAAAGATTCATACTATGGCTTGCATTCCTCAACAAACTTAAAACTAAAAACTGGCTCTTCAGAATAGGTATTACTCCTAACGAATCATGCGCTCTCTGTGGCATAGAGAGTGAATCGATCAACCATCTATTTTTTGCATGTAGGTTCAATCATAATCAAACCATCTATTTTTAACGATGTATAGCTGCCACTTTTGGGTTACTTCTTTGGTTTCCTTTTTTTGAGGCCTTTGTCCAACTTTTCATGCACATGAAGAATGCGGTTTGGAAATCCTTCCTAGAAGGGGTGTCTCACTAGCAATCTGATGCACGTATTGGAAGGTTGTGGTATCTGCCTAGACTTGTCTTCCTGTATATATTTTTGTCTGATTAATAGAAAATTTTCTTCTTCCAAAATAATAATAATAATAATAATAATAATAATAATAATAATAATTCTTATTATTAACAACAACAACAACAACAACAACAACAACAATAATAATAATAATAATAATAATAATAATAATAATAAGGACTTGTCCTTCGGATTCGTTTGGGGATGCACATGTTCAGTTTGATGCTGCTTTGCGTGCTTCCTTGGAGAAGATAATTATGGCTTTAGGATCGAGGTTTAGGGATTGACAATGGAGCTAGCCACCCTCCCAATTAAAATGGGTGTCCTTGGTATCTATGTAGCAAGTAATGTTATTAATTATGCCTTCCTTACTTCTCGTCATCAAACCCACTCGCTCCAAGCTAAGATCTTGGCTAATAGTGATCTCTCTTCTATGGGTCCCGCTTTTGAACGGGCCCTTGCTGCCTTCCGTGTTTTATGTGGTTCTGATGCTTTTTCTCTCAATGATGAACCCGATGCCCCCCAAATGATGAAAAAGTTGGCAGGGGCTTATTTTAGTATTGTCGAGAATAGCCTTGCATCTACCTACATGCTCACCCCAAGACAAGTAGCAATTCTTTGTTCCACTAAGGAACCGCATGCACAGGATTTTCTGCTAACCATCCCCATTGATGGTTTGGGCCAAAAGATGAACTCTCGTCAATTTCAGTCTGTTCTATGTTATCGGCTTACCATTCCCTTGTTTGCAGAAGATAGCTTGTGTCCAAAATGTAACACGCCAAGATGGATACATGGGGGGATCACACTATTTATGAGGTTGGTGTGAAGTTCCGACATAATTTGGTTCGGGACATGCTCGTGGATATCTGTTGCAAAGCTGGGGTTTATGTCCGCAAGGAGGCACCTTTAGGGTTTTTGTTGGAGGCGGGGAAAGACCTTAGGCCAGTAGATCTTCTTCTGTTTAACTGGTTTCATGGAAAAGATGCTTGTGTGGATGTGACCGAAAGCTCGCCTTTTTCCGGTATAGAGTTTGCCTCATGGGGTCCTGGTGCTTCTTTAACCAATGCCGCGGAAAGAAAGAGGAAGAAATACACGGCAACGTGTGAGGAGAATGGCTATCAATTCATCCCATTTGCTTTCTCCACTTTCGGAGAATTAGGTGAAGACACGCTTGACTTGCTATCAGGGGTTTCATTATTTTCTTCAAGTAACTCTAGTAGTACCAAATCTAAGCCCTATATCTTTCATAGGCTAGCTTTTTGTATTCAAAAGGGTGTGGGTGCTCAGCTTGTCGCTCAACTCCCTAACAACTTCTTGTAGAGTTTTTCTTTAACTAAAAACAAATGCAAATTTCTAAACTAGAATGCATGCAAACAAAAATTAAAATGTAAAGAAAAAAATTGGGCTGCCTCCCAAAAGCGCTCTTTTAACGTTGCTAGCTTGGCGCCCTTTGGTTTCTGAATTCATGGCCCTCACGCCCTCCGTCACACAACCTGACTGCATCAATCATACTGACACGCTCATTCTTCTCAAAATAGTGCTTAATCCTTTGCGCATTTACTAGAAAATCACCTCATTTTGCTCTTAATCTCAATTATGAAATGAATTACCCTTATAATAATAATAATAATAATAATAATAATAATAATAATAATAATAATAATAATAATAATAGTCTTTCAAAAGAAATAATAATAATAATAATAATAATAATAATAATAATAATAAATAATAATAATAATAATAATAATAATAATAATAATAATAATAATAATAATAATAATAAGGCATCAAAAGGCTAAGGGACATGGAGAAGGAGAGGCTAGTTCAAAGAAGAATAAAAAAGGGAAAGAACAAATTGTGGTGGATGCATCAATAGACAAGAATGCTGTTCAAGGTATTGTCGATAATCAGTCTTCAAATACAACAATCAATTCAAAGATGAACAATTGGATTGATTCTTTAAAGATCGGTACAATAATGAATTCTGGTGATCAGAATAGTAATGGGGCGTCTGAGATCGTTACCATTGATGATGATCATTCTTTGATAGGTAATTTACCTCCAACCATTGAGTTTGATGATATTGCTGATGAAATTTCTTATTGGGAATCTGCATTCATATGCTACATTCTTGGTCCAAATCCTCCTTTCAAAGTTATGGAGGGATTTGCATTCAGATTGTGGAAAAAATATGACCTTGATAAGATTGTTGGAATTGGGAAGGGCGTATACTTAGTTAGATTTCATAACAAAGAAAATATGCTGAAGGTTTGTAACGGTGATCATATATTTTTTGATTCTAAACCTTTGATTATGAAACCTTGGTCACCTGAGATTGATGTTATGAAAGATGATATCAAAACTGTACCTTTGTGGATCAAATTACCAAGGCTAGATTTGAAGTATTGGGGAACTAAGGCCTTGACAAAAATAAGTAGTGGGGTGGGAAAATTTGTAAAGCAAGATAATTCCACCCTCAATAAAGATAGGCTGCAGTTTTTCTCGTGTGTTAGTTGAAACTAAATTGGAGTCTCCTTTGCCCGACACGGTTAAATTCATTAATGAAAAAGGGGCTGCTATTACTCAATCTGTTGAATATGATTGGAAACCAATTCATTGCAACACATGTAAGGGATTTGGGAATGGAGCGAAGGATTGCAAAAAAGGAGCAGTGAGTAAATCTGTAAAAAGATGGATTCCTAAAACTCAGCAATCTCAGCCAGAACTTAAACAGACACCAATACAACAACCTGCTGATGAGGGATTTGTTGCAGTCAAAAAGAAAGCCTCAACACCACAAAAATATGATGCATCAGACAACGACAAAAACACATCTATGTCTAACAAGTTTGATGTGTTAATTGGGAAGAACAACGTGGAGGAAACAGATAATGAAGGCACTGATCAGATTGAGGAATGTGCAATGCAATGCATGCTCATGGCGGGGATGAGTCCCTTACGGGGCATGGATAATATCCTCATATGGAATGTAAGGGGGCTAAATGATTTGGATAAAAGGAGGAAAGTTAAAGACTTCATCTCTCAATAAAAGATCCAATTATTTAGCCTTCTTGAGACTTAAGGTAAAAAAAACTAACTTTGGCAATTTTTACCTAAGTTTATGTCCTGACTGGAATTTTGTTACTAATCACAATCATCATTATAATGGTAGGATAATTATTGCTTGGAGACCCCATGTTTTTTCTGTTAATTTGCTGCATTTGACTGATCAATTCATTCACACTGAAATTTTAGTCAATGCTACAAAATTGAAGTTCTTATGTACCTTTGTTTATGGTCACAATGATGTAAAGAAAAAAGAGAGTCTGTGGAATTTTCTTTGTGATACGGCTACTAACCTTTCTTTGCCATGGTGTGTTGGTGGTGATTTCAATGCTATCATGCATTATGATGATAGAATTGCTTCAATGCAGGCTTCATGATATCAAGAGTACGGGAAGGTTTTACACTTGGAATAATAAGCAAGAGGGCAGCAAGAGGGCCTTTTCAAAGATTGATTGACTCTTATGCAACCAAATGTGGGACCTCGCTTTCCAACAGCCGTGGTTAACTTCATTCCAGAAGGTATTTTTGATCATAGCCCCATGATACTCTCAACGGTGGATATGCCACAGGGTCGCAAACCTTTCAAGTTTTATAATCATTGGGTATTCCATGAGCATTTCGAAGACACAGTCAAGCAAGCCTGGAATCAGAATTTTATGAGCACGAGGATGTTCAAAGTTGTTCAAAAATTGAAGCAATTAAAACCTTTGCTCAAAGCAATGGATGGGATGTCTGAGTGTTCCCTTGTTGCTGCGTTTAAAGAGGCCAAAAAATCTCTTCTACACGCACAAGAAGCAATGCATCACTCCCCTCTTGATCCTATTTTAGCGCAACAGGAAACATTGGCAGCTGAAAAATTCTTGAAGAGTAAGAACGATTATCAACTTATCGTACAGCAGAAAGCGAAACTTCGTTGGCTCAGAGATGGAGATGAAAACACCAACTTATTCCATAACTACATCAAAGGGAGAAGGAAGGACAACCTTATATTGGCGTTGACTGATATGTATGGGAATTGGGTGGATACTCCTCAACTTATCACTCGTACCTTTATTGATTTTTATAATCATTTGCTTGGTACCTCGATGGAGTATAGGAATACAGTTTATAATCATATTATAAAACAGGGTCGGTGCCTAGAGGATTATCATCACGTTCTTCTTGATTGTAGCTTCACTCAGAAGGACATCAAGGAAGCATTTTTATCGATCAACAAGAACAAGGCGCCAGGTTTTGATGGTTTTAATACCGCATTTTTCCAACATGCTTGGGAGATCATAGGTTTGGAGGTTTCAGAGGCAATACAAGATGCTTTCAGATCAAAAAAGTTGCTCAAGAAAATAAATGTGACTGCAGTTACTCTCATTCCCAAGGTGAATATTCCAACTTCAGTGAAAGAGTACAGGCCTATAGCTTGCTGCACTGTAATCTACAAATGCATTACCAAACTTATATGCTCTCAACTTGGCAAAGTCCTACCTAATGTGATTAGTTCAAACCAGGGTGCGTTTGTTTCTGGGAGGAATATAATCCACAATGTAATTCTTTGTCAAGATCTACTCAAGCTTCACAGGCCGAGTCAGAAACAAAAAGTATGTCTAATGAAGCTAGACATAACTAAAGCCTACGACACGGTTGAATGGAGCTTCATTGAGGATATGCTTACCCATCTAGGTTTTCCTACTCACTTTGTCGAGATGGTGATGACCTGTATCACATCTCCTGCTTATTCTTTGATCATTAATGGTATTCCTAGCCCTCTTATATATCCAAAAAGAGGACTAAGACAAGGTGACCCACCCTCCCCTCTTTTATTCACCCTCTATATGGAATATGGAACTAGAATTTTCCAGCAAGTTGCTACTCTTCCTGGTTTCAAGTTTCACCCAAGATGCAAAGCTCTCAAGTTGAATAATCCTTACTTTGCAGATGATATGTTACTCTTTTGCAGCGGTGATATAGATTCTATTTCTATGATGATAAGTGGTCTTAAGCTTTTGTCTGATACCACAGGTTTGCAGGTAAGTGCCGAGAAATCAGAAATTTATTTGACGGGAATGTCTCCACGTGAGCATGAAGTGATTAAAAATGTCTCTGGTTTCAGAATAGGTAAGTTACCTTTTACCTATCTAGAAGTTCCCATGGATACTAAGAAAATCACCCCTACAAAATGTGAAATACTCATTGATAAGATGTGTAGAAGAATCAAGATTTGGAGCTCTTGAAATCTCTCGTATAGTGGTAGACTTCAATTGGTAAATTCGGTTCTTACCTCTATATGTACTTATTGGGCTCTAATTTTCATATTGCCAAAGACAATCATTAACAAAATCAATAGTGTTTGTCAACATTTTCTATGGCATGGTGTTAGTGAAGGAACAAAACATGAAAATATTGCTTGGGATAATTTGTGTGAAACAAAAAAAGTGGGCGGGTTGAGCATTAGGAATGTAATGCTTTGGAACAAGGCAGCCATTGGAAAACAAATTTGGGCCATAAGCCATAAGAAGGACAATTTATGGGTCAAGTGGGTTCATGCAGTTTACATTAAAGACCAAAAATGGGAGGAACATAATCCTCCCATCACTGCGAGCTGGATGGGGAAAGGGCTATGCAAGTTAAGAGATGAAATACATGCTACTATCCAGCAGCAGACCAGCACGCAGTACAGCATTAAAAGGGTGTACAGATTGCTGATACCACCTGAGAACAACGTCAACTGGAGCAGGAACGTCTGGTGCAGATATTCAGTACCTAAGCATAGGTTCATCACCTGGTTAACTATGAGAAGCAGGTTGTATACAAGAGACAGACTTCTGAATTTTAATTTGGTACAGGACGCAACTTGTGTTCTTTGCAGTAACGATATTGAAACACACGATCATCTCTTCTTTCAATGCCCATGCAGTGTGATGATTTTGCAGCAAATTATGCAGTGGATGGGATATGACTCAACGTCCCATTCATTGCATTCCATCCTCCACAAGTGCGGAAACATCAGGGGGACAGAATGAAGAAGCAAGCCTTACTAGTTGCAATTGCAGCGACAGTTTATGGTGTTTGGAAATTACGGAATGACGTTATTTGGAGGAAAAAAGATACATCAACTACAACACACATCATCAATCAGATCAAGTGGAGTGTGAAAAATAGGCTAATTCAATTGTGCAAGGAGAATGATAGGCAAATAGATTGGCTCCTTGCTTTGTAATCTTGTTCTTGGAATGATGCTAAAAATGATTAAGCCTTGATTGGGAACCCTTCCTAGAAGGTGGCTCTCGCTAGTGCTCATGATGGTTGGCATCATCTTGTTTCTTTGTATTTGTACTCGGATATTGTTTTGGTGTTATAATTATTCTTATTTCTCAAAAAAAAAAAATAATAATAATAATAATAATAATAATGGGTAATCATGATCTGATCTGATCTGGTCTAATTTGATCTGAACAAATTTAATCTGATCTGATCTAGTCTATTTTGATCTGATTTTAATAAGAATAAGTAATAAGTTCAAAAAGTAAGTTTAAGAGAAAATGTTCTAAGAATAGCATTTTCCCTTCATTGTGAACAATATATTAAAAAAATTACAACCATGGATATAGCTAATATCCACATCAAAACTATTCAAGTTGTTAATCCTTGGCCACTTTAGAAATCACCACCATGACTTCAACTACATTTCTTCTATTAAAAACCTTAAAGGTATATGTCTATAATCATATTTTTCTTTGACAAAAAAAAATTAAAAAAAAAAATTGAATAGAAAAAAAGAATACCAAAGTACTCATTGTTCTAATGAGTTACACTTCCAATTTTCTACTTAGTTGAAAGCAATGGAAGATAAGGAAAAATTAAGTAAATTGAGATGAAGACATATATTGCATTTCGCTTAAAGTATTTTCTTCTAGCCTTTTGTCCACTCATGTTCGTTATCTAAAAGATTGTTAATCTCCATAAAACAACAAAGTACTACACAAGAATTCAAGACAAACACAATTAAGAAACGTCAATGGAAACTCAGTTTATTCTATTACTATCAAATCTTTATAAAGAAAATAAGATTCTAAAAATTATGACCAATAAAACTTAGGTGCGCCCATAAGAGAAAGGACTATTAAATTTATAGTACCAACTACCAAGACATGATTTGTTTAGGTTCTTCACACCCACAAAAAAGAAAAGGAACTCATATCTTGCACGGCAATCATCTCCTGAATTCTCTTCCGAGACAGAATCCATCTCGAACATATCATAAAATCAGAAGTTCTAATTTTTATGCGCCTTACAAAATAAGGTCATAACAAGAAATCAACAGCCATGCTTCGTAAGAGTCTAAAGATTGGTTCACTTGATGAATGAAGCATTTTGCAGACAATTAATAGAGAGAAAACCCCTGAACACCACCGGAATACTCGACATCCTGAGAGCAAAACAAATAAAATTGTCAAATATGTAATCAATGACTAAAGGTAGGGAAATTTGGAAAATACTGAAATCCAAAAACAATCAGCACACAGTTGAAAAATAATCCGACTAAATTAGCAGTGAAATTTTCAAGTCTCAATAGAGGATAAATGTGTGCTACGTCTCTAGGAAATAAAAGAGAAGTATCAGATTTTATTCTTGGTGAAATCTGTTTCAGTGCCTGAGAGTTTCTATGACAACAAAGCAATTGAAGCTGGTCTGCATTCTAGTGGATAATACCGGAAGAATCAGAATGCGGAAAAGCAGGAACGAATATAATTTGAATTCAGCTATCGCAAAGTTGTGTTGTTAAGGAGAGATTGGAAAATCCTTAAAAGGTATATCCTTCTTTCTCGAACATAGGTTGTAAATTGATTTTGCTTTCTCAGCATATTTTCATTTACTAAAGAGGAATTCAACCCTACAAAGACAACACATACATATACGCTTTCTAAACTTCTAGTATTAAGAGACTCCATAAGTAAGCATCATTGACACAAACACAACATAAGGATGTGTCTTAGTTGATTACAATAGTATAGCCTCAGATGTAGCCTAATGGGAAGAATTTTTATTGTTGGATCACAAGTAGAGAAGACCCTATTAAATACAATATCAAATTTAGGAACAGGTAATGATCATTTATATCATCGGGTTAATCATATAACTTCAATCTTCAAAAATTCATCTTCACAACCAGTGACACATAATTTGTTAGTTAGTTCGCCTTTTGAATTCGCAATTCGCTCAAAATGGTTCAAAAAAACCCTAAAACCGACCATAATTCGCATTTTTCGATTCACATTCACGAGGTGATTAGCTAATCATGTGACACTGTTCACAACACTCCAAATTCTAAAGTAACTTTCCAACATAACTTAAAAGCTATCATAGGCCTTGGTAAAAAACAGTTTCATTACAGTAGTAAACATACTAAGAGCATGCGACCTCTTCCTAACACGTATTAAAGTGCTTCTTAATGACCTAGGTTTTAGTTAAACTCTATTCCATAGTTCAATTACAGAATTACAACAATGGACTTTTATTGCTATATCATAAGGTGATATATATATATATATAAATAAATATATATATATATATATATATATATATATATATGAGAAAATTATAAAAAACTACCTAATATATACCCCATTTTGTAAAAAACTACCTTATGTAAAAAGTTTTGCAAAAAACTACCTTATATAATACAATTGTTTGCAAAACACTACCTTATAACGGTTTGTGGCCTTTGACCGCTAACTTTAATCGTTGACCCGCATGTGACACTCACGTGATGTTTTTAACCTTTTTTTTTTATTTTTTTTTTCTTAAAAAAGAACTAAATGGAGACTTATAATCTACAATCCATCCATGTTATATCATAAACATGATTTTAATGATCTGGGTAGTTTCAGTTTCAAGCTTATCACCAGATGGGCAAGCTTTATTATCTCTGTTATCAGCTGCAGACCCCATTTCAAAATCATCATCTTCAAAATCATCATCTTCGATTCCGCCAGAGTTGGGTTCATGTTCCCAGCTCACAAATTTGTACTTACACATGAATAAGATGACGGGCGAAATACCCCCTCAGTTGGGTAGACTTAAGAAGCTCAGTAGCTTACTTCTATGGGGAAATACTCTATCGGGCAGTATTCCAGTCGAGCTGTCGAATTGTTCGGACTTGATTGTGCTTGATTTATCAGCTAATAATTTATCTGCGGAGATTCCTGGTGAATTGGGGAAATTGGTGTTGTTATAGCAGCTTCATCTATCGGATAATTTACTAACAGGTTCAATTCCTTCTGAGTTGAATAACTGTACTAGTCTCAGATAGGAGATCTTAAGTTTTTGCAGAGCTTTTTCCTATGGGCAAACTCGGTGCCTGGGACTATTCCTGCCGAGTTTGGGAATTGTAGTGACCCATACACGCTTGATCTTTCGAGGAATAGGCTTACTGGGTCAATCCCAGAGAAAATTTTAGGATTGAAGAAGCTCAGCAAGCTGTTGTTGCTGGGGAATGCATTGACTGGTGGGTTGTCACCGGCTATCGCAAACTGTTTTTCTCGACTTGTATATGAATCAATTTTCGAGTAATCTTCCTCATGAGATTGGTAATGTCACTGTCCTTGAGCTGCTTGATTTGCACAATAATCATTTGACAGGAGAAATCCCATCTGAGTTATCGCTAGAAATGGCAGGAAGAAAGAAGGGATTTCGAATGGACTAAACTGAAATGAAGAACTAAATACATTTACACATCACGTGAGTGTCACATGTGGGTCAACAGTTAAAGTTAGCGGTCAAAGGCCACAAACCGTTATAAGGTAGTGTTTTGCAAACAGTTGTATTATATAAGGTAGTTTTTTGCAAAAATTTTTACATAAGATAGTTTTTTACAAAATGGAGTATATATATTAGGTAGTTTTTTATAATTTTCTCATATATATATATATATATATATATATATGTATATATATATATATATATATATATATGTATGTATATATATATATATATATATGTATATATATCTATATATATGTATATATATATATATATATATATATGTATATGTATATATATATATATATATATATGTATATATATCTATATATATGTATATATATATATATATATATATATATGTATGTATATATATATATATATATGTATGTATATATATATATATATATATATATGTATGTATATATATATATATATATATGTATGTATATATATATATATATATATACATACATATACATACGTGTTAGGAAGAGGTCGCATGCTCTTAGTATGTTTACTATGGAATAAAAGTCTATTGTTTGTAATTCTATAATTGAACTATGGAATAGAGTTTAACTAAAACCTAGGTCATTAAGAAGCACTTTAATACATGTTAGGAAGAGGTCGCATGCTCTTAGTATGTTTACTACTGTAATGAAACTGTTTTTTACCAAGGCCTATGATAGCTTTTAAGTTATGTTGGAAAGTTACTTTAGAATTTGGAGTGTTGTGAACAGTGTCACATGATTAGCTAATCACCTCGTGAATGTGAATTGAAAAATGCGAATTATGGTCGGTTTTAGGGTTTTTTTGAACCATTTTGCGCGAATATATATATATATATATATATATATATATATATATATATATATATATATATATATATATATATATATATATATATATATATATATATATATATATATATATATACATACATATATACATATATACATATATATGTATGTATATATATGTATATGTATATATATGTATATATATATGTATATATATATATATATATATATATATATATGTATATGTATATATATGTATATATATATGTATATATATATATATATATATACATATATACATATATATGTATGTATATATATGTATATGTATATATATGTATATATATATATATATATATATATATATATATATATATGTCTACTTGGTTGAAGGTCTAAAATTTAACTTGCTAAGTGTGTCTCAACTATGTGAAAAAGGTAATCAAGTAATCTTTGATAAAGAAAAATGTATTCTAAAAAACCCTGACACCAGAGATACATTTATTATCGCCCTTAGACATGATAATGTTTATGCTTTGAATACTAACGAAATTGCAGCTCAAAATTTCAACTACTTAAAGCCAATAACGGATGATCCAAAGCTATGGCATAGACGGCTTGGTCACATAAATACGCACACCACGCATGAATTAGTAAGTAATGATCTAGTTAAGGGACTTCCAGCTCTTGACTACAAACACAGTCCTGCATGTGATGCTTGCATTAGCTGTAAACAAGTAAGAAGTTCTTTTAAACCGAAGAAAATGGTAAGTCCATCAAGACCATGTGAACTTCTACACATTGATTTATGTGGTCCAATGCGTGTACGGAGCATATGAGGTAAATCTTACATTCTAGTTACAGTTGATGATTATTCTAGATTTACGTGGGTTGATTTTTTGAAGGATAAAGTGAAGCCTTGAAACCGTTCTCAAGATGTTGTAAAGAAATGCAAACTCAGTTGAATCTTCTAATAGTTTCGGTTAGAAGTGATCATGGGAGAGAGTTTGATCAACTAGGCTTTGGTTCGTTTTGTGAGAAATACGGTATAACCCATAACTTTTCAGCTCCTAGGACACCCCAACAAAATGGCGTGGTTGAAACGAAAAACTTAAGAGGGAATGGCTAGGACAATGCTTATAGAGAATGGATTAGCCAAACATTATTGGGTCGAGGCAATTAACACAGCAAATTATGTTTTAAATAGGTGTCTCATTAGACCTATACTTAAGAAATCCCCTACGAGTTATTTAAAGGAAGAAAACCAAACATAGCCTACCTTAGATCATTTGGTTACAAATATTTTATCCATAATAATGGAAAGGATAATTTAGGTAAATTTGATGCTAGAAGTGATGAAGGTATATTTCTTAGATACTCATTAAATAGTAAGGCTTATAGAGTTCTAAATAAGCGATTTATTAAATAAAGTAAAAGAAAGATGGCATATTTATTTGTTAAAGTAAATATGTTAGAGATTTATTAAAGAAGTACAATATGGATCAATGCAAAAGTACTAATACGCCTATGAGTGCAACACTAAGTCTAGATCAAGATATAAATGGTAAGAGTGTTGATCAAAAGACTTATAGAGGTATGATTGGTTCTTTATTGTATTTAACAGCTAGTCGTCCTGATATAATGTTTAGTGTTTGTTTATGTGCTCGTTTTCAAGCTAACCCAAAAGAATCTCACTTAACAGCAGTTAAGAGAATCTTTAGATATTTGCATGGAACTAAAGACTTCGGTCTATGATACCCTAGTTGTAGAGATTTTGGTTTAATTGGTTTTTCAGATGCTAATTATGCTGGTTATGAGGTGGATAGAAAAAGCACTTCAAGATCGTGTCAATTCTTGGAATCATCATTGATTTCATGGTATTCTAAAAAGCAAAATTCAGTTGCTTTATCTACGGCTGAAGCTGAATATATATCAGCTAGTGCATGTTGTTCTCAAATCTTATGGATTGCACAACAGCTTCGAGATCTTGGAGTTGATCTCAAAGGTATTCCAATTAAGTGTGATAATACAAGTGCAATTTGTATTACTAAAAATCCAGTACAACATTCACGTACAAAACACATTGAGGTTCGTCACCATTTCATACGTGATCATGTTGAGAAAGGTCATATTACACTATCTTTTATTCCTACAGAAAATCAATTAGCTGATATATTTACAAAACCTTTAAGTCCTGATCGTTTTGCATATATTCATATGGAACTTGGCATGTTAAATGATGTTGCATGAACTAAGGAGGAGTAAGGTTAAAATATTACTAAATACTAAGTATGTATTTAAGGGGAGTATTTCATTTTATTTACATGATTTAATTATGGTTGCATATACATATGTTTGTACATGTATTTGAGGGTTGAAAATTAAATTTCAATTTCTTAAAAATATATGTTACATATATAAAATATAAATAATGGGATTTATAATTAAATAATTTTAATTAGTAAAGGATATTTAATTTTCTTAAACAAAATTGTATGCTTGATATATATGTTTTGGACGTCAACCACATACAAATTACTTAGTGATGTATTTGGTCCTAATCTAATTAGTTTTTAAATGAGACTCATGATTACAGTCGTTATGCATACACTCACGTCACTCAATACACTCCAAACCGGTCAAGCTACACTCAACTTTAATGTTGTCCTTTCCCTAAGTTGTCAAATCACAATTTATTGTTGTACAAATGCATTGTACTTCATCTCTTTTAAGAAGTTGTGAACCATCCTTTTCCCATTCACTCTCACACATTTCTGATTTTCTTTTGAAACATCTCTTTCATTTTTTCCCTTTCAAGTTCTAAGAAAACTCATCAATGGCCCCTAAGAGAAAGTTAACCCAATCCTCTACAAAAACTGAAATAGGACAGACTTCAAAATCACCAATGCAAGAAACTCCTACTCCATCTATTCCCTCACCTTTTATTGCAATCTATCTTTCATAACTCTTGATGGCTTTCTCGCTTTAAGAAGTTATGTTAAAGGTCAAGAAATTGTGATTACGAAAACCCTAATCAACGAGTTGTTCAAATTTTCTAATGTTGTTGATGATTCCACTCCTAGCTCAATTGCTTTTGAAAATGCTAAAGATATGTTTGTTTTATCATCTCATCTTGATTTTCTCCTACAAGACAGTTAACCCACAATGGATTAACTTTGTCTAGAAAACTTCTCTACAGTTTGATAGCCAAAATTGTATTTTCCAAAGGAACTTCTTGTGAGTTGGTCTCTAATTCTCATTTGATTTTAATGTGGAAAATTGTTGCCCGAAAACCGATTGATTATGCCGCTTTAATCATTTCTACTATGTGGTTTTGTAGTTTCAGTTTCCAAAATTTGGCCCTCCCTTATGCAAATCTTCTTTCACTCATCTTTGATCACTTCAATCTCAACACTGATTTGGAAGAGGTTGACTATTCTGGTCCTCAATCTTTTTCCAACAATGTTTTGCCTCCTTTAGGGATCTTTAAAGTCGAAGGTAAATATGAGTTATACTCAAATTTAGCTGTGACAAAGAAAGAGGAGTTACAGAAATTGCATGGGAAAAAGATAGGCCGGTTGGACCCTCATTCTAAAGAAAGTCTACTACCCATTCTTGCCTCGAGTCACTTGATTCTGAGGTTTGTGAAATCAAAGTGTCCTTACTCGAATTGCATGATAAAGTGTCCAAACTTACCTTTATGCTAGACGCTTTCATGAAAGATATGAAGGGCATGAAGAGGAGCCTACTGAGAAAGAGCAGAAGGTGTCAAAAGATGGAGAGGTTGCTACCCCTGTCCAAACTATATCACCACCAACTGTTGAAGCTACCCCAATCACTATTCCACCCGGAAAACCTAAGGCTTCCAAGAAAAGGAAGACAAGGTCCAAAAAGTAGTTTTTATGTTGGTTGATGAACAACTTTTTTAATCGGTAAACGATTAATTTTTGTTAAACAATCCCAAACATTTAATTCCCTATTTACTTTTTGATGAAAGTCAAAAAGAGGGAGAAATTATTTTGTTTATTGTAATAGTTTATTATGTTTATGTTTTGTTGGTGGATTGTTGTTGATTGTTTGTCATGTTGCTTGATACTTGATTGTTTGCATATTCATGTTGTTGCATGTATATTATTTATGCCATAGTTTGTCATTCTTCAACACACAGAGAGGATAAAGAAACCTTGGTTTGTCATTAACTAGATATTTCTTTTTTTTAATTGTGTTGGGTGAGGCGAGGAGGGATGCATCTGCGAAATGAGAATATCAGACATCACTGAAAGAGGAACATTATAACATAAGGAGAGTTTGTCAACAGATATGATAGAATCAGGTCATAGGGTGTCATATAGGTAGATCAATAAAGGTGCAAGAAAAGAGGCTTATACTATCAATTATCATGTTTTATGCAAAGCAAGTATGTCGTATACACTCGTATTAGCAAATGCTTGGGCAAGAAGAGGGAGTTGGGAGGAAGGGGGCAAGTCAATTAATGATTCCCAACATATTCAGGGGATAGGTAAAAAAACTGAGGTGAAAACTAGAAAATCTTTCAACTTTTGAGACCTATAAGCAGCATACAACCTTCAAAATGTGGCATATGTTGCGGATTATGATGCCTTTAAAGGAATATGTGTGAGCATGTAAGAATTTCGGGTTACTCTCATTAATGCTCCTCACTTAAGTCTCAACTTGAAGTGTTGTGATATGACTCACGTGACCGACAAGAAAGTAGCGTCGGTAAGGGCAGTTTGGTCTTTTGGTTTTTGGTTTTAGATTTGTTTTGGATTCTATTTTGGTGGAATTCTTTCTGTGTATATATATAGTGGTGTAGGGGTCTGTTGAGTCTTGTCTAGAGATTTAAGAAAATATTCACTGTTTAGGAGTATAGGAATCACTTGAAGACTTTTACTTATCTTGTTCACAGTAATGAATCATTTTCCTTTTGTCTCTTGCCATTACAAGCGTATCATCTTTTATCTTTACTATTCAGATCTGTACACTTGAAATTGCAGGAGGAATTCAAGGAGTTTATGTCACATCTACTTGAAGAATGAGAGGCGGATGGAAAAGGAGAGCTGGTGCAAGAAATTAAAGAAGACCAAGGGAGGATAACACAAGTTTGGGCAAAATTGGTGGGAGGAAGGTCGAAACAAAGACGGGGGTACTGTGGTAGTGAAGAAGTGAGAAAATGGAAGTGGAGGAGGCATGGAGAACAATGAAGGGAAGAATGGAGAGCAACAACTTTCGAAAAAGACTGATGAAGATTTCTGTGGCAAAATTGAGTTTGCACATCTCATTAAGAATATGTGCAAGCAATTAAAGAGGAAATTTCACAGGAGGTGGTGCGTGTGGAAATTAGCATGGATCTGGCAGCAAATATGAAGGTGTATGACAACATTCTTGAAATTTTTGAAGAAAAAAAGATAAAAGATCTTTCAGAAAACCCTATTTTTAGGTGAAATATTGAAAGATTTTCAATGGAAATGGACGAATTTTGTCCAGAAAATTTTGACGAGATAGAGTTTTGGGTTACTAAAGAAAAAAGAGAACTAGAGAAGGAAGCAAAAAATGGGAAGAAAAAAAGTCCGCCCATACATAGTGCAGGGCGGTCTCAGATGTATGTAAGGCTGAGGAATGGTGCTGCAGCTAGGGTAAATCAATGAGAAATGGAGAAAGGAACAAGGCAACTTCCTTATTAACGGTGGACTGTGGTGGACCTTAAAAACTCACCGGCAAGAAAAGGATATTGATGGCGATGAAGCACCGCTAGAGTAGAAGAAAGCAATTGGAGAGCTTATGAAAATGTCATAGGATCCATCCATGACACCTTCACTGGTCAGGAAATGGAGTAAGACCGTAGTTTTGGTTGAAGATGTTGAACAATTAACAACTATAGAAAATTCTAGAATTACACGAGCTCCACAACGAAGAGAATGGGAAAAGGCTAGAATGTTGTCTTGTGATTGTAAGAGGAAGAAAGGATATGATGAAGACTCTTGATGGTGGTAGCAGTATTGATGACGGCAGCAGCAAGAGAAGAGGTCATGAGGTTCTGAAAAGGGTGGGCACAATAGTTGGGAAAGATGAAGGGGATGGGTTTTCAGATGGTGAAGAGGATATAAGGACTATAACACATGGCAATTCGTTTAAGAAAGCTCCAGAACATAAACTCAGGGTTACGGCGGTAATTGGATTAAATTTACCTCATTGCCAATATTGTAAGCCACTTGTTAAGAATTTTGATTGTTTTCTCTCACCCAATTCATAAACCTAGCCCATTCATTCACTTTTCTTTCTATGGACAAGCCTTGCTATGGCTACTAACCCTTTAAATTTTGGTTGGGCCTTTATTTTTCATGATACTTCATTCTACTCTGAATTACAATGTTGTATTCAGATTTCAGTTTCATTGAACAATTTTTCACAGCAAGAGATTTATAGAGTTGGGTAAAATTATGAGCAAGAAGATAAGGCACCACACGACATCATACAAGCAAGCGATTCTTGCACAATTTCAGCAAGTTTTACTTCTATTCGTTGTTGTAGCCTAAGCTACATTCTACCCACCTTGAAGACAAGGTGGTTGTTTGGCCTGCTGGTAATAATATGACTCACATGAGCAATAAGGAAGTGGTGTCATTAAGAGCAGTTTGGTCTTATGGATTGTGGTTTTAGATTAGTTTTGGTTTCTGTTTTTGTGGATCCTCTCTATGTATATATTAGTGGTGCAGCTTTGTAAGGGGTCTGTTGAGTGTTGTCTATTCATTGTTTGAAAGTCTAAAAGCCTTAAGAAAACTTCTACTTATCTTGTTCCCAGTAATAAAACATTTTCCTTCAATCTTTGGCCATTACACTTATGTTGACTTTTATCTTTACTATTCAAAACTCCAATCCTGCATTCAAGAACCAGCCACATCATGTTTTGCCCTCCCTCTTCACAAGCAATGCATAGACTAGAATTTTCCCATCTCCAAATGTATCACCTAAAAGGTGCCACATGGAAACTGAAGTGCATCTTGTACCAAAAGCACTCAAGCTGCCCCTACATACTATTTAGTTATAGAGAAGTAAGGTAATTCACTACAGAATACAGATCAAAATCACCATGTATATGCGGGTAATATACGAAAAAAAAAAAAGCATAACACTTCAAGACTCAAGTTTACAAGTCATTGCAAAAATAAAGCAATACTACTCTTACCTGTTTAGTACCCTAGTCATAAATTTAAGCAATGAAAATGAAATTTTACTGGTTTAGTGTAATTTTAGCCTCATGTCAAGGTTCATAGTGATGTTTGTTCAACCCCAAACAAACTTTTTTTTTTGTCAATTGAAAGTCATTTCAATTCATTCCCTTACCTCTTAAGGGAGTGGTATTGGATGGTAGAGAAAATTTGTGAAGAAAAAATACACGAGTCTGGAATTCCATTACCATGGTATTAACATGTACTTTTTATGCAAACTTAAACAAGAAATCATTCTCTTTACTTCCATAGTTCCATTTATAAAATGTACCACATGAGCCCCTAAGAACTAAGTAAGCCTTATTCACTTATCTGGTTGCACTGCCAGTAACAAGGACAACATATAAATAGCAAGCACCCAACAATTAAGAACTAAGAGTATTGACATTCATCAGAAATCATTTTTTAAGAACTCGGACCATTGTAATTCATCAGCAAATCCAGAGAGGAAGTTACATAACAAAAAATTTTAAAAAGACATAAAATGAGGTAATGTTGAACCTGAGCGGGAGGTAAGGAGGACACCCAATCTGACACATGTGTTGGGAGTAGACCCAATGTGTTTAGCTGTCAAAAAAAAAACATTCTTGTCAAGGAAACAGCAAGAGAACTTATTTTATCCCTAAACACAACATTGAGATTCAAAGACTACCTTCCAAACACCAAGGCCAAGTCCCACCAAGTTAAGAGCGATGAAAACCAACTTTGGACCTAGAAGCTCAACTTTGTTGTCCTTATAAGGCTCAAAAACTGGAAAAACAAAACAAGTGTTGATTGCTATTAAGCTCTAATAATGCAAGAAACCCATAGAGTCGAATATAAGGATACATTGTATTAAATGTTTATACCTTTTCCAACATCTCGAAGGGCACTAATGGGCTGCCAAAGAGCCGAAAAAATTATACCAATGCTGAACAAATGTACAGTGCTTCCAGCCATCCACATCATGAATCCCATCATCATCAAATTTTTCAAAGGAGCTTGTGCAACTTCCCAAGCTTTCTAAGGACAGATTCAGAGTATAAAATTAGCGGCATGCATCCAAAAGGAAGTTAAATTCACATTACTAAGGAAACAAGAACCCATTGAATAAATGTACTCCCTCTATCCCATTCACTGAATTTTTATTTTTTGTTGTCCCACTTACTATGCACCCTTTTCTCTTTTGCCAATGGTCCTTTCTACTTTTTGTTACCCCACTTACTTCACACCCTTTTCTCTTTTGCCAATTGTCCCCCACAATTCTCTTTTGATCTCATCCATAAATGCATAATTCTTATAATCCCATCCACTCATTTTCTTACTCTACTTGTTATTTATTCACATACAAATTAATATTCACACCTCCATAAAAGAGGTGCAAATCAAATGGTACAAAGGGACTAGGGAGTAGCTCACAATTTATTTGTTCCTTCAATATCTTGCAAAATATGCATTTTAGTCTGAAGTAAATATCCATGTGGTATCAAAAAGAAACATTTCATCAAGCCATCGCCTTCAAATCATAAAATAGAAAATACCATTTAATGGTGGTTTTTATTTAAAAGCAATAACGCCAATATCGAAATATACAAATATTAACGTCCATATCAAAAATTCCTTAAAATAATCTTTAGAAAAGATGGAAAAATTTACTAACTAGTTTTCATACTATTTTACATTTACAACTAACAAAGATTAAAATTCTCCTTCATTTTGTTTCATTGTGTTTCATGGTGATCCACAATTACACAATAAAATTTATAAATCTACAACCTTTTAGAAGCAGAAGCCTTTTTTTGACTTTTTTATATGCACAGTTGAAGGTACTTTGAAATAGTGCATTTGATAACGTGAAAACAAAAGTGTAGACATTTAAAAAAAGAGAAGTATAATGCTCAGTGTTGAGCTTGAAGCTTATTCCTAAAGATCTCATTCTATTTGTACCAAAATTGTTCCTTTCTTCTCGGAACAAAATGATTTACAAAAAATGTATTGGGCGTGTTTGGTAAATTGCTTAAGGGGTACTTTTAGCAATTTTTGGCATAGTTAGTGGGTTGGAATGTCAAACCATCATATGCCAATGTTAAGTAGATTAGATGGTTGAAACAATTTATTATTATGAGTAAACTATTTTTAAACATGATGGTCTTAGTAGCAGGTTCAAGATCATACGGTCAAATCAATTGATAAAATCAGCTAGTCAAATCAGTCACTCCAATTAGCTATTAGGTATCGATCGTTTGCCAAACACCCAATTGAGTAATAAAAAGCGTTATTTCCTTCACTTTAACTGAATCTATGTTGTTTACTTTCAAAGACGTATACCAATATGAACAATATTTTACAGAGATTTTATCTTTCCACTCATTTAACTGATATCTACAAGCTACAATCAATAAATATGAGAAATTTAGCATAAAAGACAAGAACTTTAATATTGAATAAACCTTCCCGCAATCAAAAACCCATCTCACTATTTAACAAAATCAATTGAAATCTCCCAGTCAAACTATACCACCGACTTCACAAACAAAAATTGATTAGAAATACAAACCCTAAACTTAAAAAAAAATATTGGTAAACTATACCTGAGATTTCCAATTAGCTTCAGCATCCTTCTTTTGACGAGTGACAGAAGAATCCTCCTGTACAATGAAATCAACAGAACAAAAACCTTATAGTCCCATTCCTTTGAATCAAATCGAATCAAAAGTTTCAGATAAAAGAGGGGGAAAATAGAGAAAAACCTGATCTTGAGAAGCGCGAGTAAAGCCAGGAGGATCAGGGAAATCTCGAGTAGAAGGAGCAGTAGAATTATCAGTGAATTCAACAGCCCATCTGCGTCCTCCTACCATAATTCCTTTACCTTTCTCCATTTTTGTTCTCTTTATATTCTGCTTGGAAAACGAAGACTTTTTCTTTCTACTTAAATAACTGGTTGCAGACTGGTGAAGAGCAGATACTTTCGTCGGAAGGTTAAAATTGATGGATTATGCCCGTGTATCAACCTAAGGGCACTATTATTGGTGACCTAATATTGGGTCACATGACCCAAAAATGCTAAAAATGGTGATCTATTTTTAGGTTGGTCATGCAAAAGGTTGGGGGAAAATATTAATGGATGACCCGTTCATTTGAACGGTCATCCCAATTTTTTTCAAAATTTAATGCCACGTGTTGCGTTCTGATTGGGCATTGAAATTTAACAGCCAGCTGCCCCCTGCATGCCTCTGATGTGCGTCAGCTGCAGGCCACGTGGCGCGTTCTGATTGGGTGAGAAAAAATAGCCGTTTTTTGCCTTTAACGGCTATTTTAGTATTAAAATAATTTTTTTTTAAAAAAAAAAATTATACCAACGGTCATATTTTTTCGAGATCTATAAAATGAGACCCATATTGATATTTTTTGACATAATTTTTTTTTTACATATTTTGTTCTTATTTTCCTACTTTTTTTGATTTAAAAAAATACCAAAGTAATCATTTCAAAAATCCCAAAAAAAAAATATGGATTCAAATAACCCAAATTATGGAAGAAATCCATGTAAAAAAAAACCAAGGAAAAAATCTTCTCACAATCAAAGTGCTCAAATTCAATATCAAAATCCTCCGTTTAATCCTCCATTTTCTCAAAATACTCCAAATTCTTCTTATTATATTCCTCAAAATATCCCAAATTCATCTTATTATGTTCCTCAAAATACCCAAAATTCTCAAACTATGTTTCACCACCATCATCAATCTCACAATGTCAACTCTAATATTGATATGTATTCAACTCCAATAAGGGGTGAAAGTTTAGATGAAAATGAGATGGAGTATGATGATGATGATGATGATGATGATGATGATGTTGATGAAAATCAAGGAAATGATCAAGATGTTCAATATGGTAAAGATGGAGGAAATTCTGTTCATCATGTTGATGCTAGTCTTTACACGCAACCATCATTTCAAGATCTAGTTTCACAATTTGGTTCACCACCGAGCTTCACTCAATTGGTTCAACCATCTCAACAGCTACCTAATAATAATGATGAAGCCCCTATACATTCAAAGAAAAGTTGGGATTTGATTGAAGATATTGCTCTCATATGTTCAGTCATGAACACAAGTACAGATCCAATTGTGAGCACCAACCAAAAGATAAGAGTGAGGTGGCAGAAAGTTAAGGAAGCTTATGAAGCAGCGAGGATGGAACGACCCCATCTGATCCCACGAAGAACCGCCGACATGCTTAAATGTCGTTGGGGTAGAGTTGCTCCAGCATGTTTGAAGTGGTCTGGAAGTTATGATGAGGCTGTTAGGAGGAAGAAGAGTGGCACGACAGACGAAGATGTGCTTAAAGAAGCGCATTTAATCCATCAAAGAAAACACGGTAACTTTAACTTGATTGAGCAATGGAAAATTTTAAGAAAGTATAACAAGTGGAAGCAAGTGGTAAAAACTAATCAAAAAAAACAATTGGATCAACAACCAACTGATGATGTTAGTAGTAAAAGTAGTGGGAAAAGATCAAGGACCGAAGAAGATTCTGAAACTCCAACAAGTGAACCTCAAGGAGGATCATCCACGCGCCCCGAGGGTGTGAAGAAGGCTAAGGCTCGCATGACAGGGAAGATGGTCGCAGATCAATCAATTCAAGCTTTGAGTGCATTTGGAGAGAGTCTTCGACTTAATTCAGAAATAATGAAAGAGAAGACAGAACTTCAAAAACAAAAAGAAGCCCGAAAACAAAAACAACTTCAACTGGAAGAATATCGAATGAATTGGGAGATCTATGAATCATTAAGCAAAAAGGAAACTCTTCAGCCATGGGAAGCTGATATGATGGTTCAACTCGGACAATACCTTCAGAATTACAATCGTCAGTAGATATTTTAATTATGTAATGTCTTAATTATGTTTTAATTATGTATTGTTTTTAATGATGGTTTAATTATGTAATGTTTAAAAATGATGTTTTAATTATGTATTTATTTGATGTATGTGCATTGTAATATTTATTTGAAGTTAACGAATTTTTCTTAAATATTAAAAAATATTTATTAAAAATTATATTTATATTTATATTTATTAAAAAATATTATTTTTATTAAAAGAATAATTTTTTTTAATTATAAAATAGTAGATCTATTTTAATCAAATAAAAAATTATATTACCTTTGTACATGAAAATATTATTATAAAAAAATAAAGATAAATGTTAGAAAATTAAGGGAGAGAAATTATGGTGGGGTAGAAAAAAAGTAAGAAAATGAGGATGATGACCTTTTAAAAGAGGTCATTGTTAATAAAATTAGGTTAAAAGATGAAATTTTAGGAGAGAGAAAAATTGTAAAAGAGTGTGATGACCTTTTTTAAAGGTCACCATTAAAGATGGCCTAAGGATACATGTTATATCATACATAATGTTACAAAAAATTGTAAATCTTAGACGAATGAAATATTTTTATTGATTTCTTATTCATTATATGGCAAATTAATTTAGGAAATAATAAAAAATTAAAATAATTATAAGTGTGCAATGGATATAATTTATTAACATATTGAAAATGGTTATAAAAACGTCTTTAAAAAAATTATTATTATTTTAATAGTGAAACGAGTTTGTCATTTTAAAAGTAAAATTTTACTACGATTTTTAGATATCAGATTTATTATTTTTGAGGACAAAATAATTTATACGATGAAAAATACGAGTATATAACCACCTCATATTTGATGAATATGAGTAGGAAGTTGAGTCACCTTACATTTTATGACTCATCAAGGCTATACCCTTTTATTATTAATCTTACACCCATACTCATCTTCTTCTTCTAATCATCTCAAAGTAAGTTTTTGGAAAAAAAAAAAATAGAATCTCATCATATTAGAAATCCCCAATAGTTAGGGTTTGAAGAAATTCAATCTAATATTCTAGAATAATCTGATTTCTTGAGCAAGTGGAAGCTAATTGGGATTGTTTTGGAAATTAGAGAATTCTAGAATTGAAGAAATCAAGTAAAATCTCATCTCTATCCTCTTTTGGTAATAGTATGTTCATATTCATTCTTCCTCCTTTTATGTGTATTGAAATAATTTGCCAAGATCGATACGATGTTAAGAACTTTGATGAACGATAATAATTTCAATGAACTAACAAACGTTTGATAAAATAAAATTTGCAAAATTGACACAATAATTTAAGGAGGTTCACCCAATGATGGCTACATCCTCCGTGGTGTGTAGTTTCTTGTTTGTATTATTTCAATGGAGTAAAACACTCTTACAAATGAAGTATTACAATTGAGTAAGAGATAAAACAAAAAGGCTATGTGTTAATAAAGTAGCTTACCACAATATCATCCCATAAAAAGTTCTTCAAACCCTTTGGAACCTCGTTCCATTTGTACAATATGAAAATCATACAGATTTAAATGCCAATTTGTTTTCCATATTGTCTATGCCACTTGCCACAAGGTTGACCCAAGGCATTGTAATCCAAGTGCATGGGTTCTGTGACTTTGAGGCTTTTTATAGGACCTGAGCCATTTCTCTTCTTAGAGACCATCTAGATGTGGCTAGTATTGTTGGTGCCTTGGTGGTAACATCCAGTGGTACTATTTCCTTCTCCGAGTGATATGGTGGGGCCTCTTCACCCAGTTTCTCATGTCTTGTATGTGGGTCATCATCACTAATGTCACCCTTCTCTTCGGAATCATGATCACTTATGTCCTTCTCTAATTCGAGATCATAGTCCTTATCATCATCACTATTATGCTCAATATCAGAAGTCTCCACCTCAAGAACAATTTCATCTCTGAAAAAATTGCATTGTAGATGTGTACCTGAATGAAAGTGAATAGAAGTATATTAGAACAACATAGCAACGTAATCTCAAGTATATGCCTATTTTTTCAATCAATTCTAACAATTTCAAAACAATAACAAACTAATTGGTGTTGTGCGCCAAGTTTCATGCCAAACAAATTAAGTTTGAACTACTTAAAGTAAGTTAGTGCCATAAAAGCTAAAAAGCCTTAAAAACGCAACTTGGCATGTAAATTCAAGCATATGCCTATTTTTTCAATTCTAACAATTTCTAAACAATAATATATATTAAATAATAGACCATAATGAAGTGGTAGTAAAAAGACATACATGCGTCTAATATGTTCTGAAGATATAAGGTCCGTGAATGGGATTTTATATCCTACGTTTAAAGATCCATGTTATGCAATGGGGTTACTTGACGATGATAAAGATTATGTTGATGGAATTTTGGAAGCAAGCTTTTGGGCTTCAGGACATTATCTACGCAAATTATTTGCAGTCTTACTCACTTCCAATAGTATTTCAAGAACAGAGTATGTTTGGAATCAAACCTGGCACGTTATTTCAGAATATGTTCTCCCATAAACAGCAAAGAATTCTTGGAATACATGGTAAGAAAATTTTCATTTAGATAGATATTACAAATTTTTAAATTAGAAACATAAACAATTTATAATTTATAATAATTTATGTTATGTTTAGATTTGCGGCTAAATGAAATCCAACTGAATAACTATGCTTTAATAGAGATAGAAAAGATCTTACAAGATAATGAAACTACACTTCGTAATATCTCAAATAAGTTATGTCCAGATGAGCTGTTGGTGAGAGATGGTGGTAATAAGCTCATTATGGAGGAATTGATGTATGACAAAGAAGCAATGTGTGTTGAACATGAAAAACTATATTCATGTTTAATGTGTGAGCAAAAAAGCATATATGATGATATTATAAGTGGAATTGCACTGGACAAAGGAGGTGTATTTTTCCTATAAGGTCATGGTGGGACTGGAAAAACTTTCATGTGGCGAACATTGTGTGCTGCTATTAATTCAAGGGGAGATATTGTACTACCCGTTGCTTCAAGGGAAGAACTGCTCATTCTAGATTTGGTATACCTTTGACTGTCACTCAAGATTCCATGTGTTTAGATATCAAACCTGGTAGTGACTTAACTAGACTTTTACAGAAAACCAAACTGATAATTTGGGATGAAGCACCTATGGTGAGAAAGTATTGTTTCGAAGCTTGCGGAATGCATTGCGTGGTGCTGATGGACTCCCCATAGATATCCCTTTTGGAAGCAAAGTAGTTGTATTTGGTGGTGGTTTTCGTTAGATATTCCCTATCATTCCAAAAGGAGCTTGACAAGATATTGTATTTGCAACTATTAATTTGTCATACTTATGGAACTCATATAAAGTGTTGCGATTAACCAAAAACATGAGGCTCCATAATGATTTAAGTGATGCTGTTGAAATAAGAGAATTTGCTGATTGGATACTTAAAATTGGAGATAGAAAACTAGGAGAACCAAATGACGGTGAAGTTGTGATTGACATCCCAGAATATATTTTGATGAAAAATGTACAAGATCCTATTGCGTCAATTGTTCATAACACATATCCTAATCTAATAGGAAAATTGAGCGATGGAAGCCTTTTCTATGATAGGGTTGTTCTAGCTCCTACAAATGAAATTGTTGGCAGAGTTAATAATAATGCAATGTCATTAATACACGGTAAGGAAAAAGTGTACTTGAGCTTAGATTCTATAAGCAAAGCAGATGGTTTTGTTAACAGTCAAAACAATGCATTCTCAGTTGAGTTTCTAAATACAATAAAATGTTCTGGTTTGCCGAATCATGAAATCAGTTTGAAAAAAGGTGTGCTAATTATCTTGCTTAGGAATATTGGTCAGTCAGCTGGTTTGTGCAATGGCACAACGCTGATTGTAAGTCATCTTGGGGAACATACCATAGAGGCTAAGAATTTTACAGGATGTAAAGAGGGAGATACTGTCCTTATTCCACGTATCACTCTTACACCAACTGATAATGTTAATCTGCTTGTTAAGATACAGAGAAGGCAGTTTCTTATAAGCATATGTTTTCCTATGACTATTAACAAAAGTCAAGGACAGTCTTTGTCACATGTTGGATTATTTTTTCCAAAACCTGTTTTCAGCCATGGTCAACTATATGTGGTTGTATCACGTGTGACAAGTAGAAGAGGACTAAAGATTTTAATATGTGATAATGTAAACATCACATATACTTCTACTTATAATGTTGTGTTCAAGGAAGTTTTCTCAAACATATGAGGTATTTTGTATATATTTATAATAATTATTGATTCAAATCATGCAAAAGAAATATTTTCTAATTTGTTGTGGTAAATTTACATTTTTTTATTTCATATTTTGTAGTAAACTATTAAATAATTAAATATGATGACAACAAATGATTTTATTTGTTGCTCATATTTCTATAAATTTCAAATAATTAATATTACTCTTGTACATTTTTATTTGTTGTGGTAAATTTAAATTTGATTTATGAGTAATATTTAATAATTTTTAATTAAAAGTTAACATTTCATATTAATATGATATTTTTTTTTGTGGGAAAAAAGTATTTATGCATCCATGCATGACACGGGTAAATACCTAGTATGTTAGATTAAACAAGAAAAATATGTACCAAATAAAAATAAGTCAATTAAAATTTATCAATTGTTAGGACTTTTTATAATATGTGAATTAACTGTTACTTTCCAGCAAAATTACCAAAATTCATAATTATAATTATGATTATGACACTAAAAACATTTACCGCTAGAATTGTTTTCCCTATTTAGCAGTAATAGACTTAATAATTATACTAATATAATTAATAATTTTATTGACGCATGATTTGATTTGAATTGAATCAATCACATATAATAAAATAAAATCATTTTAGTATCCTTTTTATTTTAATCATTATTTGTAATTAGAGTTTCAATTTAAGTTTAATATATTAGTTTTCTAGATCAGGAGAAGATTTCTAACATCAAGCTATGGCAAACTATTGTGAGTAACAGTATGCTACGTGAAATAGTTAATTGGGTTATTGGTCGATAGATATAGAAAAGCCAAAACAAAAGATTATTACATTCCCTAATCACTCTGTAAATTTCAAGGTTCGTTTGTATTATTACATTCTTTGTATTAGATTTCAGGTATTGGAATTTCTGTCTCCAATGGAATGCCTGCTTTTTGACAAAATGTCAAGCATTTCTGTCTAATGTAAACTTGTCTGATATGTTAGCTAACACAAAACCTGCAAGCACCTGGATTGTATACCAATGAAACGTATTAGCTCAACGCCTCAAGCGAGCACAGAAAAACAAACGCTACTGTCAAAATGTCGGGCAAGTCAGTAAGGTCTACGCCTAAGAGAAAATCTGATTAAATTTTGATCGAGCTGAGCTAATTTACGTGGGAATGAATACAAGTAATTAGCTAGCTAGTATGTTTGTGGATATACCTGAATGCATCCGAGGATATAGATGAGAGAGTAATGACGACTGTGGATAACTATGTCAGCGACCATTGCTAGGGGTATCGTTAATGTCATGCCTAGACTTGCAACAAGCGGGTTTGTCCAAACCACTGAAACCGCCCTATCACGAAATCAAACCGTGTCAGCCTCATAGGAACTTAAAGAAAGATAAAAAAAGATCAGCCTATGTGAATTGTAGAAGCTCGTGAAAAAATGTAATTTTGCCCCTACAAAAAAGTGAATTTACCAAATATAATCCGACACAAACCTTCCAACAACACCATTTACTAGCACGATTTCCCTTGTTGATGAATTTGGAAGCTCAAATTTAGGCTCTAAGCCCACAAGATCGAGTGGCCACGCTGTATAAGAAAGAAGAGAACTAGTTTTTTGTTGTGCGACAGCGGAAGCGAAGATCGTAAAACAATAATGAAACAATAAAGATTCAAACAAACAATAAAGAAAATCACACCGAGAAATTAACGTGGTTCACTATCAACGTGATAGCTACATCCACCGGCACCGAGAATAAACTTTTCACTATAAACCGGGAGATTACAAGATGAACACGAGAAACCACAACAATGGCTCTCCAAGCTTTTTCTCTCTTAGTTTTCTTCACTTTGTATTTTGCATTGCATCTTCTAGTGCTAACAAGAGAGGTATTTATAATTAAACCAACTTGAAAGACGGTTTGGGCTCTAAGTAACCACAAATAACCGACCACAAATAAAGGTAACCGTCCCAAAAGACGTTTCCCGTGAAAAGAAACTTCAATTACACGACCCGTGTAAAACTACGCGAGCCGCAGAGTGAGATCAGAAGCAACTCCCCGCCCCGCGGAGTATTACGCGCCCTGCGGATCAAAGCAGAAGCAACTCCGCGCCCCGCGGACTGCTCTTGGACCCATTTCCTCTTCATCCCATATAACGACCTGTTCGAGTCACTATATTTCAACATTTTTCTTTAAGGTCAAATTAAAACATATGTTTCAGCGATTGACAGTCGTTTTAAAAATGTACTTCTAATTCAGAACGATAATTACAGTAAATAACAGGATTAACAAGAGCAGTCACATGTGTTTTTACCGAGCCACCAGAAGCAAATAAAAGTAAACAGACCGATGTATCCAAAGAGCTTTTGCACATCAGCTTTGTTTCCTTCTGATCCACAATATTTCTTGAGTAAGACTGCCAAAGAATCAAACTTTACTTGATGATATATAATTTCAAGTAAACCACCAAAGAGTATAAGAATGTATTACCTGTAAATAGTCCATATAACATAGCTGAAAGAAGGCCGTAAATGTCACCTGTGATAGTGTGCAATCTTTCCCTGTGTCAATGAGTATGAATACGGTTATCAAATTCGTTCACCATCACCATTCAAACTACTAATAAGACATATTTGTTGTCATCTTCATTCTTTTCAAAACCACAACCAAAAATATGAAACCACCAATTCATTTATTCAACCAAATGCATTGCCGGTTGCTGCAGTCGGATTTCAGTAAACCAATTATATCTATTAGCAAGTAGAGCCGTCTTAAAAAATTTGGAGACCCTGTGCAAAACCTTTATTTTGCGTCTTATTTATAGTAAATATAGTTATTTTTTATTATTAAACTTAACATATTTATTTTTTATTATCTTTTTTATTTACAAAAAGAGGAGGTCTTGTGTGTCTATCACCTCGCACATCCTCAAAGACCCCTCTACTAGCAACTAATCAAAACCTGTATATGTAGGAAAGTATAGTTAAACGAAGAACTTTAAAATTTTGGTTTTAAACAATGAAGTATAGTATACTCACTCAGAGGCATTCAGTATTTGATCTGGTGCCCAAGTTTTGCCAAATGTGGTTAGGAAAACACCAGCCATACTAATGAAAACAGCAATCGTTTTCACAGAGGTTATCGAGTCTTGGCCAAACAAAGCTCCAAAGAAAAGCGCAAACAGTCCTGATGTAGATGTTAAAATCGTGGTGCTTGCCACACTTGTATTTGCTAAAGCCAAGTTTGACGAGTACTGCATATAATAGGATTGTACATTTTTGTTAGTTAGTAAGACTTTTTGGTATGATTGTAGACTTTTACAATATGTTTGGATAGTAAATTAGGAGAGAGAAGAAAGGAATGGGAGGGAATAGGAAGGAAGGGGAGGAAAAGAGCGGAAAAAGACTTCGTTGTTGGTATAGGAAGGAAGGGGTGGGGAATAGAAGGAAATTTCATTTTCCTTTCAAATTTTTTCTCTTATGGAGGATTTGGACGTTAACAAAATAAAGGGATTTAATCCCTTCTAATCTCTTCCCTCTAAATTTTCTTCCTCCCTTTTTGCTATTTCAATAAGGAGATCTCCATCCGTCCATATCCGTTTCTTTCTTTTCCCTCCATTTACTTCCATCCAAACAAAGCCTTAGTATGATTTCATTGATGAAGTACATGTATAAGTCTAGATTCAGAATATGAAGTGTTAGAGTTATTATATGTACGTGAAAGGCCAAAGGTTGACTCTTCAAAGGTCACCACTCACTATTATTCGTAGGCCACTTCCAACCCCAATGCAAAGAATCTTGTACTCATCATTTCAACAAACAACAAAATAACGAAAATAATCTCGTTTTTATCACTAACAAGGGTAAGGTCGCACTTAAGTTGGAGCTACTTAGTGCACTGGGGTGATGCAATGTTTGTGTGTGTGCCTTATATGGAACCTGTTTTATGTATTTAGCATCTGTTAATTAAATAGCATGAAAATGTACCTCAGTAAAAAACCATATGGGAGTCAAACAGAGGCTATACTTGAGAATTTCCCATTTATTCAGCTCAGAACCTTTTTCAAGCATGTTCATTTGTTCATCATCTTCATCCTTATACCTTAACGGCCAGGGTCTGTCCTCTTCATTTACATGTTTATCTGTAATCAGACTGCAAACGATATAGTCATCAGTATTATCTCGTGTTTCATCAGCCTTTGGAGATATGCAAAACCTTCCAAGGAATCCAAGGAAGAAGCTCCTATTGTACAACTGGGTAGCAGTATTTTCTCTGAAGAAGATCCAAATCAGATCTTTTAGGGTAGCTATGGGCAGGTATAGCATCATTAAGGACACCCCAAAGTAAGTCACTGCTAAGGGTTGTCTATACTCTGTGAAGATCCTCTGCAACAAAGCATCAGGAAACTTATTAAATGTCCAAAACAAGTAAAAAAAAAAAAAAAAAAAAAGAAAAATTGATTAGGCACCCAATTTACAAATTTTACTTTTCAAATTAAAGATTTTTGCTCCATGATTTCATTATCCCGATTTCAGTAAGTGACTGTCTGTTAAGCGAGATTTAAAGAATCATATGTGGGAAACCTTATCCTTGATTTGGACAGGGCCGATTCTGGGGTAGGCCAGGAGTGGTACGAAAATGTGAAACAAGTAAGTAAAATTAACAAAAATAAAAATGAGCTTCGGGTAAATCTAATTTCAAAAATAAGTGTTTTTATGTCCGAGCCTAAGATCAAGTTAGTTCGCAGTTACTAACAGCGAACAAACAATTGGTCAAAATTGGTTGTTCGTTGTTATTAACCGCAAACAAAAAGGAGACAATGTCATACTATTAAAAGAGACAAAAAAATGGAAATTATGTTGGAAACATGTTTTTAGTTTTTTCCGTCCCTTCTGATATTATGACATTATCTCCCTTTTGTTCGCAGTTATTAACTACGAACAAATAATTTTGACTTTTTTGACCAATTTTTTTCGTTGTTAGTAAATTGCGAACTAACCTAACCTTAAGTTCGGACATAAAGACGTTTATTTTTATAATTAAGTTTATCTGAAGCTCATTTTTTAATTTCTTTTGGTAATTTTACTTCTTTGTTTCACATTTTCGAGTGCCACAGCCTAGGCCCAACATATATGGGCTAATGTCTAAGGTGACCATATGTCATAAGTATGAAAGATTGACAAATTCGACATTTACATGATATTTTGTTTATCCTAATATATGACACGTCCACAATGTAGATATTATGTTTATCATGATAATAACTTCATATAAAGGGATTCGTCTCAGATTTATTAAAGACTATAATTGATCTTCTTATAGGTCCATGTTTATTTTTTTGTCTAGGGCCTACAAGGCTACAGAATATCAGGAACGACACTGAATTTGATCAACCACAAATATTAAGAAAACCAAACAAAAACTAAGAAATTATTTTATTTATCATCATATTGAGTTTGCAGCATTATATTTTCAAATTTTTTTTTAAAAAAAGCAATTAAAATTATAGAAACAATAGTAGTATATTATAATCATACCTGAGTGATTTCAGCAGTAGTAACCCATATAAACACAGCTACAACAATCAAGCACAACCCACAAAGGTACCTCCAACCCATTAAATTTAACAAAATAAAAAATCCTTAAAGACGAAGAATATTTGATACACTGTAATATTAACCAGTCATGAAATTGGCATTTTATGGGTTTATTTGGTTATTACAAGTAGTAACATAGAGTCATGGGTAATGAACAAAGACAAATGGTTAAGAAATTGCATGCCCATTTGTTGGCATGTGGTATCAACAGACGTTCAACTCCAAAATTTCAGTTCCCAGTTTTGCATTTTAATTAGCTTAACGTAGGCGTTTTCAAATCATCAATTAAAACTTGTAACATTTTTATTTTTTTAAGATTAAAAGTTTTTTGAATTATATTAGTTTGATACATCTACTTTGTTTGGTTGATTAAAAAAATTGTGTTGACTCCCCTATTATTCATATTAATTTATTAAAAAAGTGATAAATAAAAATTAAACAAATTTTCAAAAACGAC